>NC_051154.1:157372016-157524516 GCF_013339745.2 Dermacentor silvarum
CACGCCTAGGCACCAACCTGTGACTCAGCGCTACCGCGCCCGTGTGAGGAGAATTACGGAACGCCAACGAGGAATTTACCGAAGGTCGCAGATGACACGCGAAGTTGCGTAAAATGATCACTTTTGATGACGGCACGTGGGTCAAAGAATGAACGTACCGCTCGAAATAATGCGATAATGAGCGCCACCACGCCGACGAACGTACGCAGACGAGATGGATCTGGACGAAAACGGCAGCGGCGGCCGCGGCGGTAGCAAAACAAATCTGAACAACTTGGACAGGCGCGGAAAAAATTTTCCGGCCGCTTTGGCCTTTCCGCCCGCTTGCCGCTTCCCAAGTGTGAACGTAGGCTTAGCCTGCGCGAGAAACGTCTCTTGTTTGCGATTGCGCCCCTACGGAAGGCTGGTAATTACTGTTGTATTGTTGAATCCCAAACCAGCAATTGCGCAAGGCTGGTAGTTGCTGTTGTGTTGTGGAATCCCAAACCAGCAATGCACACACGAAGGGGTTGATGCCAGCAGTGAAATTCCACCGACTCGCAACAGAATGAACGAAACAGACAGCCGACAAGCATGGATTACTGCTGTGCGCAGTGCAGCGTAAGTAAACTCTTGTTGCATGCGCTGACAGTTCTCGTCGGAGTTCACGCGTCCTGAGAAATTGATTATGTGCACTATGCACTGAACAAGACCGGAGTTCATTCCTGCATCACTACTAGTTCACTAGTACACCAATCAGTCGAGATCCTGTGAGGTACAAGGCCGCTTCCTGTTTGCACCGGCGTAAGTGAGGCAGAAATGTGTTGCACGCACTACTTAAAATGCGTACACAAGCCATATCTATTCTGTGCGGTGAAATATTCTGTACAATTCTGAATCTGTTGACGTAAAGGCAAATGACAGCTGCACGCTCGCACACAGCGCAAGACACAGCGGACCATGCACTTGCCGCAGGAAATGCAACCCTCTGGTATGAGGGAGTAGGGCGCCGAAAGCTCCGAAAAAAAAAGCATTACGCGTTTTTGCGCGTATTTAAGTTTTCTAGCGCAACGACAGAGCGAACAAGGGAGTAGGTATAGCCTGGTCACACGTGCATTTTCAAATATAGCCCCGAGAACGACCTACAGGGGCGCTGCGAGCGCCGCTCGCTGCCTCGATGCCAGCGCCGCCGCCGTTGGACGGCGGCGCTGGGCATCGAGGCACTACAGTGGCTAGAGGCACCCTACGCTCGCGTGACGTCAGGGCACGGACTCGCGCCTGTCGTCTGCTGCCGTTCGGGCGCTGTCCGTGCGCATTCTGCAGTGTTTCCGTTTGTTCGCTGTCGTTGCCTGCGCTTGTATACTTATGACGGTCATCTCAAATACATTTTTACGACGTCTTCATTCGCGCAAACTTATTCAAAGAGCTTATTTCCTAGACGACAATTTATTTCTCAAGGGCAACGCTGCAGTGCCACCCGAACGAGCACAGACCAGCCCATTGCGTGTTTTTAATGGGCGAATCTAGACTTTGCAGATTGAGGGACTAATAAAAAAGCATAAATAGCACGTGACTACTAAAAGCATTACGCATAAACATAGCAAATAAGAATCCAATTAGGATACCATACCTGCAGTGGTGCAACAAGCATGCCATTATGTCTGCTACATATGACTGCTACATTTAGCTTGATTTTAACCCATTAAAACGTGTTTGCTTGTGCCGAGTAGCTCATGGTATAATATTTCATTTTTCATTTCTTCACAGAAACGCTCGGCAGTAACACGAGGATCTGACACTGTAGTTTAGATTCAACCAGCACCACTTGTTTCTTTAACTACTTCTCAAAATTAGGCCGTTTTTCACCGGTTAATATTAAGTGGCGGTAATTTCAAGTGAAGCTGACTGAGGCTTACAGCTATTTGCAGAATACGCAAAGGAATGTACCAATATTTATTCACTGTACCGTGCTACATGGTCAACTCCCTTGTGCAATTTACTGCTGCTTGTTTCTTGAGGAACAGACATCACGAATTTGTTTGGCAAACTGACACAGGCCGCTAGGCCCAAATTCATTAGTGAAATATGCCTTTTGGACCGTATGGCTGCAGCTAGAAAGAAGCCGAAGCCTCATTCATTAGCAATATGGGGCTTATTGAAGATATCATTATTCTCCTGTGGAGGTCAAAAATCAAGTGAATTCATTTGAGGCTTGTAGTGTCTTCTCTATGAGTCGGGTATGGGAAGTTCTCTTTTATGTACTCACGAAGCGAATAGTTCTCAGTTTGTTTAGTTAAGCAACGCAGGATCGAGACATGGTGAGGCAGAAGAAGTTTGAATTTTCCTCTTCAGCGCAGACTAAGCTGCGCATTATAGCCTCGAGTATACCTTAGGCATTGCAATTGGCGCTTAAACAATTGCTTCATGGTTTCAATTCGAAGTTGTAGTGAACTGATGGGTTTCGCGAATAATGCATGCCCCGCCATAACCACAATCAGTAGATTTAGTTGCGAAAGGGCTGTGCCATGATGTCGATCGAGGCAATTGAGGGGCACTATGAAACATTTTCTCGCTTGCAACTGATAGGCTCTCGATCTTAAGCACGAAACTGTTCGTTCAGGTGATTGATGTTATGGTATTCGTAAAGTATATACATACTATACGTGACGCGCCGTCGTGCTAACAGCCATGAGCAATGTGTTTTCTGGGTGCCTGTTTCAGAGAACGGTGAAAGTATTAGCAAACGTTTTCATGCAAAATGCGCGCCTAACTCTTCCATTTACGTATTAATAAAGTAGCCATATTTGAGTAGAACAACTCACCATAGTAATAAGAATCATCATAAAAGATTCGCTGTGCAGTTTCCATCTAACACGCGTTTATAATATTGACATCAAATACCAATACCAAGATTTTTCTTCCTTGTAAAATGCAATGTCTCTCATAGCTAAGCACTAAGGGAATGTTAAGTGTTTTGTGGAGCATCACACACAACTTCGAGTGTTGAAATTTCAGATATTCTTTTTACGCAAAGTTTATGGACAGACACTGCGCATATACCCATTGCAAAAGCAGCAGATCCCTTCAATGCTACATAGCTTGCGATATCCACGCCGTCACGACTCGCAGTTTTGAAGAAACTGCCGTTCAGGCATGACAGTAAAAAGAATCCGACATATCCTTCAATAAGTACGGCTCGAGCCACCAATACCCCAAGCATGCACGAAGGGAAAGAGCGCGTGCAGCATCTGAGCGAGCACCGTCCTGGCCGTGACGTCACTCGTAGAGGGCGCCACTCCAACTTCTCGCCGCTAATAGCCATCCTTGACTTGTGAAACGCACTTCGCCCCGACGAGGACGACGCCATCTACGCTTAACGTAAATTAACAATTAATGATGTCTTCTCCGATCGCACGGGTCGTCTCAATGATGCGTTTTCGAAGACTGGACAATTCAGTGGCGCGATGAGAGACCGTTGCTCCAAACGCCCACTGTACCTGTCGTACTTACTGTATTTACTGAGCTTATTTTACTTTTATTGCGATAGCAATTATATGGACACTTCCACCGGATTTCTGCCGTCGGCGTCGCCGTGAGGTTCCGTATAGATAAAATCTTCGCCGCGCGCCGTATGCCCGAGCGGAAGCGTGCGGGGACGCACGCTGTCATGGAGAGCGAACGCACTCAATCTTCCACGCGCAAGCAAGGAAGCGGGAAGCGAGCGCCGGAGGGAGCGGGGGGGGGGGGGGGGGGCATTTCTACTCTGCCAACAACCGCGCTCGTCGCTCGCACCGTCTCTTATCTCCACACGGCTCTGACCTTTATGCGCTGTGCATTCGCCGCTCAGTTTCCGTTGAAGCGATAGACCGCACGTACCTTCGCCCGCTGCGGCGTATATGCGCTTACTGCCAGCGTTTTGACAGTCGTTGTCTGCAGTGGTTCAGTGTGATCTATTCATGTTTGTTTGTGCGCGCTCACACCACAGTTAGTAATAGTCGGGCCACATTTTCCAACGCACGCTACACATGCAATGCTGCCCGGATCGGCAGTGCAGCGCTACAGGTGTGTCCCTTCGCAGGCGCTGCCCACGGGCAGCGCTTCTCATCAACACCACCGTTTCACACGCGCCTTCTCGTGGTCATCGAGTCTCTCTTCATGTCGGTCTACTTACGCCGCAGCACACCTGCTTACTTAATCAGCTCATGTTTACTACAATTCATATTGCTACCAAAGCCACTCGCCTTACTTCGTATGACATTGCTGTGTTGCTATCGCATTCATTGCTTCGCCCTTAGGGCGAAACTGTGACATTTTTTACTTAATTTCTTCACAAGCACACGCACACGCGAGGGGGGGGGGGGCGGTCCCATGTCTATGATATACATGTATAGAGTCTGCTTAAAGTACCGATATTTATTATCGATCACGTGACGTAGAGGAAAGCAGAAGCTTGCCCCCCCCCCCCCCCCCCCCGTCGGGCCGGTGAAACCCCCCCCCCCCCCCCCCGAAATAAATTTCTGGCTACGCCCCTGTCGTGGGTCGGATCCCAACGGCGGCGCATGGTTGTTTTTTCTTCTACTTTCTAATCAATTATTTCTTTCATGAATGATTACACAATCAATTTCGAATTATTTAACACCCCCAACTTCAAAATTAAGAAAACAATACGAACACTCCCCTATGCTTGCCTTGGTTTCGCCGACTGATGGTTTCCTTCATGTGTATGTCATAACGAGAGCCTCAGTTCCCTCCCCTTGTTTGCAGATTACCTGTAGCGAGTCAAGGCTCGCGTGAAAAGGCATTTCCCTGACTCGCTTCTCACATGACGCTAGATATCAGGGCCGGTATTTTGTAGCGATGCCTTTAAAGTAATAATGCCTTTTCGCGCTTTGTCAGTGGTCAGAGCGACGGTCCGCTCACGTTATCAACGGGATCAGCCAGCCGTGAGCGGTGGAATATAAGACTATTCTAAAATAAGTCATAAGGCATCGCTACAAAATCGCGGCCCAAAAGAGCGCTAGCGTTGTGGTAGCGCTAGCTTTACTCGCAACAGAGGGAGGCGGCCTGCTAATGGCACTGACGAAAAATGAAAACAAACAAAGCGTCATTCCACACGCGTTTACCGGGCGACGACCCGAGGGGCCAATCATCGCTCCGAAAAGCGCCAATTCGGGAGGCGGGATAGGAGGGCGTGCGAGGGTCTTCGGCGCGGCGGCAGAGTTCACAGAAAGTCGGTACTTTCAAATTATCAAGGGGCTTTACTCGCACACACGGAGACCCTGGTGCGAATTCTACCCAGACCGAAATGTACCAAATTTTCTTTTCAATTTCATTAATTGACTTGTTTACAGAAGCCTGCCTGACAAATTTGACGTCAGTCCGAGCACTTACGTGTTTTCACTCTTCGCGCCGTCGGCCATTTTTGGTATCATCTTTAGGTCACGTCGCCGACGACAACGCCGGATTTTCGCGCTATGAGGCATATAATGCTTTCGCATTAAAAACATTCATATCTTTTGCATTGCTGTCGTGCAGTGGCGCACTGTTTCGATACACTTACATTTGTAAGGGAGGTCAGGTGCCTACCTTACAATTCGAATAAGGTTCCGTGTAATCCTGGCACGTCGCTCTCGGTGCAAAACAGTTTTAGACGTCTTCTGTTAATAAGGCTTCAACTATGAGTCATGTTAGCACAACTTGCATTGCGACATCATTTCAGGTTGAGTCCAGTGACTTCATTACTCGAATCTTAAAACGAGCATAGAAATAATTCAAACTACAACATTTGCAGTGATTTGCATAACACAAACAAGCATTTATCATTACAGAAATCAAATTCACAAACGGAACAACCACATTTTGCACAAACCTAGGGAAATCTAAGGAAACTTTTTATCCGAGTAAAGGGAAAACTGGCTTTGGAGGTTGGCAACACTGCAACAATTGCCGCCGAAAGTGCCTAGGCGGCACGAATGCTGCACTATATTCTGTAACTGTATTTCGCTTTATCGCTCACTTCCGAAGTGTTCTGCCTCAAGTTGTACGTACATTCTATTGCCGTTAAATCGCAACCGTGAATTGCTGCAAGTTTCGTACACCTTTGTACTTTTCAACAGCAAGACGCACACTTGGATGTTCGCCGCAGACGCGGTGTGAAAGTACCGCGCGTGCGTCGCGTGCTGCGTGCGTTGTCAACAGTTCGATTCGTTCCTGCGTTCATTCTCAACGTACACATTGAACTGTGATTAGTTGAGGTGTGTTCAGCGATTCTCTTTCGTGAGCAGCATGCCACCGGTCTTCAAGCGTGAAGTGGGACTGCTGCATCTCTGGCGTGACTGCTGAGTGATGCGAATTTTGGTGAGGTTTGACCACACCGCTTCACGGCTTCCTCCCGCAACACCGCTTCTCACACCTGACGTTTACTGCGAAGATGGACCACGCTCGCATGCCTTTGGAGCGCTCATATCAAGAACCGAGTGAGCCGCATCAAGGTTCCTCAATGCCGCGCATTACGGGCGTCATCAGCTTAGCTGCAAGCCATTCGCACACGCATGAGCTTCGCCTCGACCGACCTGAATTTTCATGGAACGGAGTTGGGCAACTTGAAGAAGAGACCAACAAGATCCCTCTCAAGCGGACTAGTGGCCCGCGTGTCCGCAAGAATAGGAGTGACCGTAAGTACGAGAGGAAACTTAATGCCGGCTCCAAAGTGAGCGCTACAATGGCCGAGTTTAATGTACTGCTGCCAGTAGCCATTAACCAGGTTCCAGCATCATTGAACGTGCTGCCCGCATGCTTTAACCAGCTTCAGACATCTACGGATTCGCTATCGGAACAGCCTCTAGTTACCGTCTTGGATACAGCACAGCCCTCCGGCTATCCAAATTTTGTTCGCATAGTTGAATCTCCGTCAACTGAAAGTACGTCGGCAGCCATACAGACAGTTCAACCAAGCCAGCAAGAAAGTTCAATGCCTCTTGTACCTGTGATCAATCATGCACACTTGAGCCAGCTGCCAGCATGCGCAAAATCGCTGCCAACAGAACCATTGATTGCAGTCATAAATTCATCAGCAAATTTCGTTCACGTGGTTCCTTCACATGGTTCCTTCGTAGAAAGTGCAGCGAACGTGCAGCCAAGTCATTCAAGTCAGCCGCAAAACTCGCACTCTCTGCCACCTGTGATTAATTCTGCATCTTCTAACCAGCTGCTGCCTTCAACAAAATCAGCACCGGAACAATTGTTTGCCCTGGTAGATGCAACACAGGCTATGGGCATTCCTAATTTTGTTGAAGTGGTTCCTCCACCATCCAAAAGCAAGCCACCAGAAAAGCAATTGAGTCAGACACCTGAGCAGCTCAGTTCAATTCATCAACAGCATTTGATTAATCTGCCAGTGAGTAATAGCAATATAGCCACAATGCCTCAAGACACTGCAAGAAGCTTGGATGTTGGCAAACAGCGAGGGGCCAAGGCACCGCTGCTGCAGGCTTGTATTATTGAGCCACCAGTGCAGGCTGCTGCAGGTGTCCACACTTCAAACCAGCAACGTACAGCCCAGAGGATTCGACGAACTAATAGGTTACCGACAGGCGATACAATGCATGAAGTGAGCATTCCAAATAGCAAAGAAAAGTCACATTTGTTGGCAGCACCTCAAAATGCAGATGTTAGTGTTGCACATCGCTTTAAGAAATACCCGACGCAAGTTTGGATGCGTACTGAACGTAACCCATTATCTTCAACTCGGCTCGGGATGCACTGTAATGGCAGTGTACACTGCACACACAAACAAAGCACTGCACAAAGGCAGCCGCAGCCATCAGAAGCTTCAATTTCTGCCACATGCATGCACGACGAAAAAGAAACCCACACATGCGCACATCACTCATGGGACCGTATTATCGTCAGCTCTGATGTAGTTTCTACTCTGACACTGGAAGAAATCAGAAGAGGTATTGAAACATTCCTTGTGAGCACAACAAGCTCACAAATGGTTTTCAACGATCAGACTCTTCGTCTGCACTGGGATGGGAAGGACCTGGGCTCTTTTCGGTACAAGGATGCTACTACCTCCACTCCACTTACTATCGTAGAAGAAATCATTATCAGCTCCTCTGATGATGAACAGACTGAAGAAACATTTAAGACTGCTACTCAACTCACACCTGTGGAAACACCTAGGAGTGCTACTTGTGTCTCACCTGCAACTACAGAAACATCCAAACGTGCTACTCATGATACACGTGTGACTGTGGTTGGCTCAGGAAAGTCAGTGCGTGAAGATATCAAAGATCCTTTTGAGCCATGTGTGATTATGGCTGAGTGTATATCTTCAGATAGTGAAGACTCTGCAGGCAGTGATGACTTGTCAGATGGCGAAATATCTACAAAAAGTTCTGATGATGATCCTACATACAGCCCTGATGAGGAAGAAATTTCATCAGAAGACAATCCAGCTTTGACAGGCGACTCTGACTCTGACGGGTCGTTTATGCAGGACGACTCGCCTGCTACAGAAAATGAGAAAAACTATGACTCTAATGCATTGTTGACGAAGGACAGGTCGCTAATGCCTCCTACACAAAATAACACCAGCAAACTATTAGGAAAAAATGTGAAAAAGGGCTGCAAAAAGCAGCTCGGTGGTTCCTGTGGAATTTCAGCAACTAAAAAAAGAAAGCTACGTAATCGGCGTTCGTGCACAAATGCACGGAAACAAGAACGTTGGGATGGTGGTGCTGATTCAGCTGAATCAGAAATTGAAATATCTGATAAAAGTTACTCTGCAAAACATCGTAAAAGTGTAAAAAAATCTTCGCAGGCAAGACAACTACAGAGTTGTTCTGCAATAACACTGAAGACATTGCCCCGGCATATGGTTCGGATGATATCTGAAGTCTCAGTGCCAGCTGACATTATTTGCCCACCTTGTAGTGTAGAACTGTTCCCTGTCAAGGAAAATTTGCTGTTTGATGGAAAGGTGAATCTGTCAGTTATACCAGAAGAAGAACTTCTTGCAGCTGACAATGCTGTGAACAGTTCTGATGACAGTTGGGCATGTGTTGCAAATGCCCTGCATTTTATGCCTGGCCTTGACACTAGCTTTCCATGATGAGGTGTGCCGAGACGAGTAACTGGTTTGTGTATTGTAACTGGTTCGTATTCCGGATATTCTGTGATATGCTATCCCTGCACTTACGTTTGGTTCCCAACCATCCCCATGGCACTACAGTCTGTGGCTGATGTTTTTGCTTTAGTGAAGAACTTCATTACTTTGTGAAGTTATATGCATGTCTGTTGGTAATGAAAACCAAAGCACGAATGTTCTTCATTGCTACACTTGCCAGCAAAGCCTTCACTTTTTGGTGAAAGTACTGTAATTTCATCTAGTGAAAATTTACCATGGCTAAATATAGCAGCATTTGCTACATCTTGTTCATTTCACTTCTCAGTAGGACGGAAACAAACAGCGCTAGGGCGGGACGAAGTGAGTGACAGACAAGGCGCTGAACTAACAACCACTGGTTTATTGCTGGAAAAGCAATGTATACAATACACAGGTTCAGCGCAGAAGGCCAGAAAAACACTGTTTCTGCGCCGTGAAGGGAATGAAATCATCACATCACACGCGTCGTCAAAGCAGGTTGTCATGTTTTATTGTGATAGCAATTATATGGACACTTCAACCGGATTTCTGCCGTCGCCGTGAGGTTCCATATTAAGTCCAAGGGCGATAAAATCGTCGCCGCGCGCTATCACAGAGAGCGAATGAACAGCGGAAAGCAAACGCGACCGTCGCGCGAAAGGCCGTGGGGGTATAGGAGGGAGGGAAGCGGGGCGACGCTGTGCTCCGGCACCAAAGGCAACCGGGCGTAAGGGGAATTGCCACTCAATCTCCCACGCGAAAGCAAGAAAGCGGGAAGGCAGCGCAGGGGGGGGGGGGGGGGCGCAGCTTTTACTCTGCCAACAACTGCGCTCGTACTTTGCCCGCGACTGTGGCGGTCGCCCGCACCATCTGTTAACTCCACACGGCTCTGACCTTTGTATGCGGTGTGCATTCGCCGCTCAGTTTCCGTTGAAGCGATAGACCGCACGAACCTTCGCTCACTGCAGCAGCTGCGCTTGGTGCCAGCATTTTGACAGTCGTCTGCGGTCATTGAGTGTGATCTGTTCATGTTTGTTGCACTGACACCACGCTTGTTAATTCAGTTAGTAAGCGAATGTGTCCAAGTTTATGCAGCACGGAATCGCACGGAAACTCCTGCGTCAGCGTACCCTCTGTTTCTCTGCATAGCTGCAAGATTAACTACTTGTTAAAAACATCATAACCTGCTATGACAATGCACGTGATGTGATGATTTCATTCCCTTCCCGGCACATAAACAGTGTTTTTCTGGCCTTCTGTGCTGAACCTGTGTATTGTATATATTGCTTTCTCAGCAATAAACCAGTGGTTAGTTCAGCACCTTGTCTGTCTACTCACTTCGTCCTGTCCTAGCACTGTTTGTTCCCGTCCCAATGATGTACCAACCAGCCCAGACCAGCACACTCCTTCACTTCTCAGTAATAATATTAGAGCGAGTAACTTCAGTAAGTTTCTTCTGTACACCATATGAGTTGTTAGAAACATCTCAATGGCGGTAAAAGTTTTGGCGAAGGTGTGTTCATATGTTGTACATGTGTAGTAGCATACATGACTTTTTTCCATCTGAAGCTTTACTGTGAGCCATTTCCCAACCTCTGGTCCATTGTATCATTTCATGTTTTTTTTTTTTTTTTTGTGTGTGTGTGTTGATCCCATACTTATTGTAGCTTCAGTGTTTAAACATCCTAAGTATGTGCTGCAAGACAGCTGCACTTTCTCCCATTCATAATGGATGATATATTGGAACAATAACATTTGCTTGGTGCTTGGATATTTATCTGTGTGGAATGTGTAAGAAACCATTCATGCCATCACTGCTTATTTTAGCAACAAGAATTGATGTTAAACCTTGCTATTTTAAAAGGGGAGTGTGCCTATTGCAGGGTAAATAAAAAGGCTTTTAGTGTGACAACCTGTCATTTGTGTGCTACCTGCACCTGTGAGGATGAATTTCTGCTTGGCTGATCTGAGGGTGCAGTATAAAAGATGCCATTCATCCTGAGAACTGCGTCTTTCTAGGGTTTTGTGCCAAAACCAGTTCTGATTATGAGGCATGCCGTAGTGAAAGGCTCCAGGTTAATTTTGACCACTTGGGGTTCTTCAACGTGCACTACAACGCAAGCACACGGGTGTTTTTTGCATTTCGCCTCCATCGAAACGCGGCCGCTGCGGCCGGGATTAGATCCTGCAACGTGTTCAGCAGCACAACACCTTAGCTAACTGAGCCACCGTGGCAGGTCATTCTGAGAACTGGGCCGGTATTTTGTAGCAATGCCTTTCCGGTAATAATGCCTTTTCGCGCTTATCGCGCTTTGTCAGTGACGGTCCACTCACGTTATCAACGGGAACAGCCCGCCATGAGCGGTGGATGATAAGACTTGTATAGAATAAGTCATAAGGCATCGCTACAAAATTCAGTGGCAGGTATGCTACAATACAGTGGCCCTGGGCCACTGTATTGTAGCATACCTGCCAACTCTCCTGAATTGTTTGGGAGCCTCCCGAATTTTTCTCGCATCTCCCGATTGTACGGACGCGACCTCGAATCTCCCGAAAAGTGGCCACCACAGACAGCGCGTTTTTTTTATAATTCTTTTTTATGCCCTGTAGTATAACCATGCGAGAAAGCGGCGCAAGAGCAGTTAGTCACCAGTATGCACCTTGAATCGTGGTAGCGGCTGCCGGCACCACCATAAAGGCGAGCAACCGACAGCGCTGCCATATTGGATTTTCCGCATTGGCTCGTCTCAGGCTGGGTCGCGCGTTTTTAGCAATCCAGTCGTTATATGACCGTGAGTGTGCTAGGCTTCAATTGGCTTTGTAAGATTGTCGAGGATGCCGAACTTCTCTTTGTTTCCCCGAGTTTAGTTGAAACGATCGATGGCATTTTCAAAAGCCAAGAATAAGTACTTGCAAGTATTTCTGAGATCATACATGACTGAGTTTCTGTGCTTTGTCACTTCGCGTAGTCGTGTCAAGTATGGACTATGTACCAAATGCGCCGTCTCGCATGGCGGCAACATTTTTTTTTGGGGGGGGGGGGGAGGTCATAAGTTTTTTTGACCCCCCCCCCTCACATGGCGGTCTCCCGAATTTTCATGTTGCTAGGTTGGCAGGTATGTTGTAGTGACTGTTTTCTAGTGATGCTTTTTTTTTTTTTTTTGATGAAATGGTAAATAGGATATGAGCGGATTGCAGTTGATGCTCAAGTTGAGCAGTCAGTGGCTCAGTTAGCTAAGGTGTTGCGCTGCTGAGCACGAGATCGCAGGATCTAATCCCAGTCGTGGCGGCCGCATTTCGATGGAGGCGAAATGCAAAAAAGCCCATGTGCTTGCGTTGTAGTGCATGTTAAAGAACCCCAGGTGGTCAAAATTAACTCGGAGCCCTCCACTACGGCATGCCTCATAATCAGAACTGGTTTTTTACCCCAGAAAGAAGAAGAACAAGTTGAGCAGTGTTCTATGTTCACTCTTTTGTTTATAATTTAAAATGTGTGCTGGCAAAAATAGAGCCATAATTTTTTATTTCATTTTCTCCAAGCTGTAAAAGAAGTTTTTATGTATATGGTGCTTGTATTACTGTGTTACTATGAGCCAAGAAAGCCAATTTTTAATTTACATGCAGATTTTATTGCAAGTTGCCACTTTTAATTCAGTGTTTTATTATTCCTTCTTTGAATAAAGTTTTACTTCACTCTTCCTTTCATATTCAGCAGGGATGTTTGTTTGGCAGTAGACATGTCTGACCAGTTCAGTGCACCAAATTTAGATTTCTTCTCGCAGAACTGGTCAAAAGTGCCCTGTTCTTTATGCATGGAACTAAGCAATTTAGGCTCCTGTCTTGGGCCTTGGAAAGTAATGGATGAGAAAATTTGACTCGCATAATTTGGTAAACACTGTGTTAACATGCTGTTTAGGGGAGTAACATTTCTGAAGTGATAAAATTGGTAGCAAACATGTCTTGCAAATGTCTTTACATTGCAGAGTGCCATGCCAATTTTGCTAAATAGTCCTCTGGCTACAGGGTAACCCACTTTGTGTGCTCTCCAGAGACCCAGTAATTTCTGTGAACGTGTTCCTTGCTAACATGTTCAGTCGGGAGCAGAAGTCTAGAGATTACAGCATCGGCAAAAAAAAAATTATTTTTTTCTTCAAGTGCAGTCGTGCAACATGAAATTGTCTCAGTGCATTATGTTGGTCAAAAAGGCAAACGTACACTGATATTTGAGTCATAGCAGGCAATGCTGCAGAAGCTACGCAAGTAGTGCATTCGTAGAGGTCTCATTCCGCCCGTCTTGCAGGTCAGTTTTAAACTTGCGACAATTTCTATGGAATAACTAGTTCATATATAACAACTCATCGACATAGAGTTATATCAAATCGCGTATCATTTGTGCATCTTTGTGCCGCCAGTATGCGACTTTCTACGTCTTGGTCACGACCACAAGTGGTGCATTCTGGCCACTGGTCACAGAAATGTCACTCTGCTCGTTTGGTGGTACATTAGTTGAGATATGCAACACGTTCCCAATAATAAATATGTCCTATTTTGCAATGTATAAGCATGTTGCATCGAATTACATGGCACATACCAGTCTCGTCTTTCATATGTGACACACTATTTTTGAATCATCGAATGTCAGCAGTGAGAGAAGTGTGTCAGACTTTTGTAGCATTGCCTGCAAAAATGTAGCGTAGGCTGTACCCCGTCATTTTAGCCCGTATGCCTAGGCTGTGAAAAAGATTTTTGCAGCTTCTGTAGTCTCGAGACACTTACTCGCGACTTTACCATCTTGCAGTCGATTCCTTTATTCCTGCTGTGAATTGCCTTGCATGCAAAATTCACTGGTTAAGGCACTCAGCCCCATCTTGTATATGTACTTGTTCAGTTACTGCTTTTTGGAAGAACCAATATTGCACATGACAGTTTGAAGCATTTCATCCCTTTTTCAGAAGAAGTTGACGTTTTAGGTGGCAGGATAAACTGGATTGCTTTTGTTCAGTTGACATACAGCAATCCCTGCAGACCTTCCCAACATCACAAAGATTCATTATTTTATTAGTGCAGAATATTTTCATATGCTTATCTTGTAAAATGGTCTCGAAAATCTGATCAGCAAAAACATATGTAGACAGCAGATTATTGCAGCCAGCAACTTCAGCATTTCTCACACTTATGTAAGTGTGAGAAATGCTGAAATGCTGTTTTCACCCTTACGCACCTACTGAATACGGCTCTCCAGCAGAATAAAATTGCAGTCGTTGTCTATCTCGACATTAGAAAGGCCTTTGATACAGTTGACCATCCTATATTACTGAACAAGATTAACAATCTAGGGTTTAGGGGCAAAATCCTGAACTTGCTTCGAAGCTACCTCAGTAACCGCAAGCAGCAAGTAATACTTAAAAATTATACGTCTACTTCGCAAACCGTACTAACTGGTGTGCCACAGGGTTCCGTTCTTGGACCCATGCTTTTCTCACTCTACATAAATGATTTCCCTGCAACGCTTAGGCATTCACAGGCTTTGATGTATGCTGACGACACCGCTCTTCTATTTTTTCTGGAGACAGTCTGCTTGATATACAGGATAAAATAAATGCTGAGTTAGATAATGTTGTTAAGTGGTTCACGTCCAATGAACTGACCCTTAATCTCAGTAAGACTAAGTATACAGTTTTTCATTCCAGGAAGAAAAAACTCAATACTGAAACATTGGATATATCATTACGAAGTATAAAACTACAAGTTTTCTCCTATAAATACTTGGGCATTTTCTTAGACTCAGACATGCACTGGAAAACTCACATTAAACACTTGTTCCAAGCTTGCTTACGGATGTTATATTCTTCTTAAGGCTCGTGAATGTTTCGAATATCCTGTCCTGCGCATTCTGTACTTTTCCTTCATACAGAGTCACATATCTTATTGTATTGATTCATGGGGAAACACCTTTACAACTTACCTTGATCCTGTATTCCGTCTGCAAATACGGGCATTAATAATTATCACTTCTTCTAGGTGTACACAATCCAGTACGTACTTGTACAGCTCATTGCATGTGTTGCCAGTGCATGCATTATATGAATTGAAAATTGCTGAGGTCATTCATAGTATTATCGATACCAATGATCCACTTCCAATTACATTGTTTAAAATCCCGCAACAAAATACAAGAGCTGCAACTAATCAGTGTTTTAATCTGCCTCCATGTCATAATTTGTACGGGAAAAGGCTCGTGGAATTTAACGGCGCACTTATTTGGAATTCTCTGCCAATACATATAAAAGAAGCCCGTAACTTCAGGTCTGCTGTCAGAAAATACTTTTTTGAAAAATACTGTCGAAAGTACACTTCTTTATATTTACATTCTTGCATAAGTTGTGCGTGTCAATTGCTTAAGTTGTGTATGTCAATTTCATTGTTATGTATTTGCTTTGTTCGCTCGCGTGCGTGAAGGATAATATGAACACTGAGGTTATATTTGCATTTGTGTATGAGTTATGCATATTAATATTACTATTATGTATTATGTCTTCTGTTTATGTTTGCTCGCGTGCTGAGTTTCATACCCTAAGTTGTCTGTGGACCCGGGACTAGCCAATGCCTATGGGTCCAGTAATGCTTTTGTATATTGTAAAGTATGTTGTAAATAAAGAATGAAAAAAAAAAAAGTTGGCTCCCCTCCAAGGCTCTGCAGACCCCCCCAAAACTCGTCCTCCGAGTACATTCCTATCTGAAATGCAAAGTTTACAAGGGAAAACCTGCTGCGGCCATCAAGCTGCCTCTGGTCATTATTTCTTTCCCCTTTTGTCTGTTCTATTCTGAGAAATTTGGTGCTGTCATGGCTCGGCACTGGGAACCCAGTTCTATACGATGGGGTTACAGCTGTTCTCTTTCAAGGTGCTCCCACAATAAGTGGTGGGAAAGGCGGCCGGCAGTTTTTCACAGCTCAAAGATAAGGTGGCTGCCCTCCTGCTTTCAACTGTAAATGCTCAAAGGGGGGGTCTGTGTATGACAGTTTTGGGGCATCTGTGGAGCTATGCAGAGCAGCCAACTTACAGGGATGTGGAGAACGCCCCCATTTCAGCCTTTCTCTACCCATGCAATGGTGCACTGGTAACAGTGGTGTGCAATCACAAATATGGGGTATGTCTGTAGACTACGAAGAAATCCTTTGTACATTGTATGCAGCATATAGAGCACATGCCCCTTTGAGTATGTGTAGAAGAATAACCAGTTTACTTGTTGACATTTTCTTTTTAATATTTGTCAAGGGCTCTGCAGTACTCTTAAATCTTGGTGCACAGAGCGTCAAAGTGTATATGCGCTACTCTATGCCTTCACCATATGTCTTTCTGCTGTGTGGTGCAGTTCCCATTGCGCTTCCGACGCTCCAGATCTTTGGATGATAAGAGTTCTTTCAATTCAGCAGGCCTTTGGAACTTATGGCATACCACAGCAACTCCCTTAAACAGCATGTAGTCAGCCTGTCAGTCGCAGGCAACATAGCCTGTACATCCAGATCTGCCACAGGAGAACGGTCTTCTTAAGAAAGGTGCCCAACATCCTTTCTGGTGACAAATCGCCGAGCATTTTACTGTCGACAACCATGTTAATATTTGACCAGTGCGAGATTTTAGAAGCTACCAAGTTCTAATCTGAAACATTCTTCACGAGGTCAACATAGTTTTTTGTAATGGCTATCTGGCCTCTTTCATGAAACATAAAAACGCTCTACATGTACGGCCGACGTCGAATGCCCCAATATCTATGCACAGGCATCTTACTTTTTATAAAGGGCCCGTACACACAAATCGCTTCTGTCAGTCGGCTGAAATAAGAGTATTAATTTCAGCATGCATAATGATTCAATTACACAGAAAAAAAAAAGCTACACTTTTGATAGCGTGAGGTCCTGCTCTGTTCATGTTTCTCCTAGAACACTCGAGACGCACATTGCACTCACTCCGTCCTAGGCGCCTGCTGATTTCCATCAATGCACAGACCCATTGCCACTGTGCATGTGCACACGTATACAGGGTGTTTTTTTCTAGCTGCACCAAATTTTTTAAATTAGAAAAATATAAATCTTGGTCACATTATGTTTACCATTCAAGTGTACGGATTGGCAGCCTCTAGATACAGAGCAATTTCCGCACTTACATGTGTAATTAGCGAAGTTACGGTCATTAACTTTCTAATTATCAACAATAGGTGGCTACAGCAAATGAGTACTTTGGGGCCTGTCCTCGACACTAGCTATCCCAACGATCAAGGTCATCGCTGGTCCGGCCGCGCGAGCAGCTTGCGTTATCTCCTTGCCGTCTGCGGCGTTGGCCTAGCGCTTCAATGCCGGCGGGCCGCCAAATTTAATTCGTCATTCCGTCGGGCGCCACGTTGCACTGTAGTGCCAACCTCGCTCCTTGGGCTTTTAGATACTGCAGGCATGGCGTCACATCAGTCTGTAGTGTCGACTGCGAACGCCGCAGACAGCAAGGAGATAACGCTAGCTGCTCGTGGGGCCGGACCGGCGGTGACCTCGGAGACGTGACGAAAGACGGGGCGCGGCGACATCGACGACACAGATGCTCTTTTTGCGGCCAGTTTTGGTTTCAAGGAGCCTGCCAAGGGGAACTAATTGTTCGCGTAGCCCCCACATGAACTCTGCTATTCAAAATTTGTTCGTTGAGATAGGTAGCATCGAGAACAGGCCCCAAAGTACTCATTTACTGTAGCCACCTATTGTTAATTTAATTAAATTATGAGGTTTTACAGTGCCAAAACCAGTTCTGATTATAAGGCACGCCATAGTGGGGGACTCCGGAAATTTGGACCACCTCGGGTTCTTTAACGTGCACCTAAATCTAAGTACACGGGAGCCACCTATTGTTGATAATTAGAAAGTTAATTACCATAACTTCGCTAATTATGCACGGAAGTGCGGAAATTTCTCTGTATCTAGAGGCCGCCAATCCATACACTTGAATGCTAAACATAACGTGACCAAGATGTATATTTTTCCAATTTTAAAAATTTGGTGCAGCTAAAAAAAACAAAGAACACCCTGTATATAGGTATATACATGTATATAGGCACACAAACTCATAGGATACATACGTTGCACAAACATTAACCATTTGCTGCAGAAAACCTATGCTATATTTCATAACTATTCTCTACCAAACAAAGCATGTTTTGCATTGCATACATGTCAACTGGAGCTCATTTGACAGCTATGGTGACATCTAGTTGACATGAAAAAGCTACAGGTGACAGCTAACTGTAAATTCATCTGCTTTGATGGAAATCTGGCAGCAGAGCTTCCCAGGATTGTGTTGCAAGGTGCCCCAACCCCGTATAATGCACATCATTAAGCTGATAGCAGACAATGATGCTGAAAATCAAGGTATCACTAACACTGTTTTTGTAGTTGGTGCAAAAACTTTTTTTTCCAACTGCATTAGGCCTTGCAGTTCTTGAATGTTTTGAGCCTTGAATGACAGCATAGACTTGTAACTGATGTGAGCTGCTTGAACCTTGCCTCATTCACAATTCCAGTTGTAAGCAGGTATTGCACAAAAACTTTTCAGTATTAAATATTGCTTTTAATATTGCACAGAACATAATACATTCCTAGGTGTTCACTTAGCATGCCTCCTGAACAGAAGCACACAAACATAACCAGACCAAATTCATATATATACAGCAACCTTTCACCAAGAATCTGAACCTCCAGTACCTGAAGTATACATCTTCATTGACCTTGTACATTGAGTAGTGGGACTAGATTACAAAAAAGAAGTGTTTTAGAGAGATAAATTTTTACAAAAATAAGTTTGTTGACAAGGAACTGCTGAAAGGTTCAAAATTATGAAGCAAATGCCCTATTGTATCTAACACTCTATTAACTCTGCAACTCGCAACATCTGACCATGCATCTCATATATAGAAGAGCTTGAAGACTGGTAAGCAGATACAGGTTTGTTCAGTCATATATATTTTCTTGACAAACATGCATACATACAAACATACATACATACATACATACATACATACATATTGCAGCATCATAAAAAAACATGATTCATTCAATTTTTCTTCACTTTGCATAATTTTTAAAGGGTCCCTCACCACTGGAAATTTTGGTCATGCACTAGAAGTTGTCAAGTATGATTCATCATTCTACTGCAAGAGTTTTTTAAGAGGAGCTTAGTAGTAGCCAGAATATAAAGAAATAAAAGCTGCAAGACCATGGTGTGAGGAAATGAGCTACCTTCCCCGCAGCAGAGGCCCCCTCCCATTGCTTCTTTTAGTGGGCACTACATTCCCCTCCTGCTTCCTCCCAAATGAAAGCCCACATGAGATTTGTGCCACTTTACTGCTTGGCGCACTTCTGGAGGCAGTTTCGCACTATCTGCATTTCCCAACACTCCCCAAACTTATGCGCTGCAGGTGCCACACTAATGGCATGAGAATGCCATATGTGTGATGTTACCTCTGCTGGCTGGGAAAGAGGTTCCGTGGGGAAGAAGGGTGCATGGGCTTTTGCTTTTAATTTTCAGCGCTCAGTATGAGCTACACCGCGGGAGCGCGTGGCCAAGCGACTTGTAAGGTTGAACAGTGGCACCGATCGTGACATGTTTTCGAGTTATCAGGGGAGGGTTTGGCTGTTCCTGCGAGTGCGCATCGCCTCCACTTGCTTGCTTTCACGCTCGCCCTCGTTTTGCCCAGTGGCGATATTAGCTTCGAAAATGATGACGGCCGCCCTGGCTTGACGCCCAAACTTCGTGTTCGACAGGTCGAGCTTCACAAAACAGGCGATTTCTAGCCTGGCTCTTTGTGTTGACTTCATTTTATTTAATGGGGAATTCCGGACTGATGCGCCGTGCACCCTAATGCGTGTAAGTGGCTGCGTGTAGTGTGCACAATGAAACACTAATACGTTGTTCACTTGGGAAAATGTCCGAAGTGCAAAATCCTGAACGCCTGCGAATAGTTCCACTGTCCCTGAAGCAATATCATCATCATCATCAGCCTATATTTATGTCCACTGCAGGACGAAGGCCTCTCCCTGCAATCTCCAATTACCCCTGTCATGTGCTAGCTGATTCCAACTTGCGCCTGCAAATTTACTAACTTCATCATCCCACCTGTTTTCTGTTGTCCTTGACTACGCTTCCCTTCTCTTGGTATCCATTCTGTAACCCTAATGGTCCACCGGTTATCCATCCTAAGCATTACATGGCCTGCCCAGCTCCATTTCTTCCGCTTAATGTCAACTAGAATATCGGCTATCCCAGTTTGTTCTCTGATCCACACCGCTCTCTTCCTGTCTCTTAACGTTACTCCTAAGATTTTTCGTTCCATCGCTCTTTGCGCGATTTGTGAAGCAATATACTCAATGCCAAATAGCAGAGATGATGCGGAGGCCGAATAAGACTGTTAATCGCATCATCTAAGCTTATAGAGATGAAGGCCGCATCAGCGACGCCCCTCATAAACGGCATCCTCGTGCAACGACTGCTGCTCAGGACATGGATATCCTCGACGCCGCACAAGCAAGTCCCTTCTGCACTGCCAAGGAGATCGGTGCTGGCACTGGTGTGTCTGCAAGCGTGTCGACAATAAAAAACGACTAGCAGAAAAACTCGGGAGCCACGTTGCGGCCCTGAAGCCGCGTCTCTCCGAGGCAAACGAGATGAGTGCATCTTAACTTCGCGACCGAATACGTCTCCTGGACCACGGACGATTGGAAAACTGTACTCTTTTTCCGACGAGTCTACCTTCACAACACGCTGGGACCAAAAGCAACGCGTGTGGCGCCCTGTAAATGCCCGCTACGACCCCCTTTACATGCAGCAAGTTGCATCGAGCGGCCGCAGTGCTGTCAATGTTTGGGGCGCAATGTCCTGAGATTGACTTGGCGTTTTCCACCGCATTGAAGGACCGCTGATATCGGCAAGGTATTGCAACATACTTTATTATGTCATGATCCCTTACGCGTTGAACGGGCCTTTTCCTGAAGGAGAATTCCTGCTCCAACAAGATATGTCACCTGTACACACTGCAAAGGTTGTTGAGGAGCTCCTGAACATGCGAGGGGTACGGTGTCTCAGATGGGTCTCAGGGGTAGAATGAAGGTCGGGCTTTACAAAACAGGATTGAACACATCATCCGCTGATGAGTTATGAGGCGCTGTAGAAGAAGAATGGATGCACCTCCAAAATGAACAGTTTCATTGAGAATCTGTACGCGTCACTCCCGTCGAGGATGCAGAACGTGATTGCCATTCAAGTGGCTATGACCCGCTCGCTACTTAGGCGTGGTGACCACTCCATCTATTTTCTTTTCTTGTTACTCGTGTTCTTGCCCTTTAATATTTCCTTTCATATTAAAAAATCTCATTATCTCTGTTGTTGCCTTTTTTTTATGCTTTCTGAATCCAGTCAGTATACATTATTCACGTTGTTAGTCATATAATTATCTTGACTAGGGCATGTTCACTATGTTATTTGCTTTGTATTCCAGTGAAGATATATTACAATTCTCGAGTTATTTTTCTGTTGCTAATTTCTTTCACTGTGAGAAATTGGCTTTTCTTTGCCATCTTACGCTATACTTGCCAATTTCTATCACGCAAAAATAAAACAAACCAAAGAAGCAGTGCAGCTTTTGTTTTCACTGAAATACAGGAAGCCTTTTTCTCATTCCAGCCACATTTTGCTCTCTTTTGATGATTACTCAATCTTTTGGTAAGTCAGTTAAGTTACTTAGTCAAGAGTTAAGTTACTCAGTCAAGACCTCACGTTGACGTATCCAAGAAAAGCGTTTCCTGCCGGCTCCCTTTTATAAGTGAACTGACTAGAGACTGGTATATGTTAATAAGTGGTGTTATTAGAACGTATTATCAGGTGTGGTTCCGGTAAACAAGCAAAGTACAGCTACTGCCGCCACAGAAGAAATGATGCTAACGTGCACCGGCCGGAACGGTATCAAAGGCAACGCGTTGGGCAATGGCAGCACAGCTCTACTAAAATTCTCTTCTGAAAATATTGCACAGCCTGTGTCGTCACCGGGTATTCCTCTTCGCTAGAAACATGACACGATCAGAAAGTCTTTAATTTAAGTAAAAAGCACTTGCATAGCCCTTCTTGAACGAAGGTAGCGCTCATTCTTTGATAAGTTTCGCACGACATCTCTGGTCGGTGGCAAAGTCGCTGTATGATCTTCTCTTCAGTAAAGATAGAATGAACGAGCAAAATAAATGGCAAAAAGTTCCTTCCAATAAAGGAGGGAGAGGGTGAAAGCAAGCAAGTGGAGGCGATGCACGCTCGCAGGAACAGCCAAACCCTCCCCTGATAACTCGAAAACATGCCACGATCGGCGCCACTGTTCAACCTTACAGGGCGCTTGGCCACGCGCTCCCGCAGTGTAGCTCATACTGAGCGCGATAGTACATCGGTGAAATACCTTGCAGACAAAACCATCACTGTATCACATATGTGCTGTGCTTATCTGTCTGCAATACCTGAACCTAGTGAAGGGCCCTTTAAAGTTAAGATATTTATCACGCATGCCATAAGCAGCGTGTCGCCAAAAATACCTGAAGGCTGTGAAATATGTCGCATTGCAGGTGCACTTAACAAGCAAAATTACTGGAATTGTTAGCAGCAAACTACATTGTATGAACTTCAACAAGATATTTACAGCTCACGAATACCATCTCAATGCACAACACATTGTTAGATGCCATGGGCCATACTTTGTAACAATTCGTTTCATTATCCATTCTTCTGAACTGCCATACCAATGGCCAATCCAGCAATAACGGCGATATGGTTACATTTGAGCCTACGCTGGACGTTGAAAAGTAGAGAAAGTGAAATCGATTGTTGCAAAACACAGCCTCTATATATCTTCCAGGAAGCCTCATTCTAAGAGTGGATGGCTTCAGAAATTTATTTCAATTCTGCCGACCTACAGAAAGCAAAATCCTTGAACACTGACCTATACGGACATCAGCGCGAGCTGCTATAAACGTGCTGCTGCATTTCCTAAGAGAGACCGGATTTTGCAACAAATTGTGACTGTGCACTGCGTGGCATATGCCTCAGTGGGACATTCTGTATGACTATGTGGCACCTTTGCAGAGTGACAACGCCCACACAGGTAGTTCTATATTGTTCATTCTTCTCTTCTTTTTCTGTCATCTTTTGTGCCCCTTGTCCCCTTCCACAGTACAGGGTAACCAACTGGAGATATCCTCTGGTTAACCTGTCTTTGCTTTTATCTCTCTCTCTCTGCCGACCTGAGTTTCAGCATGCAAGACCCGGTGTTCATCTTTGTAGTACAGACAATTGATAACAATCAATTCTTGGAATGACATCTAGAAGTCCTACACACGGTTAGCACAACACAATTCTAGATTTCTACTGCTTATGCTCGCAAAATGAAACTTATTGGGCACGAAGAAATGGGTAGGAGGAAAAACTTTCGAAGTTTTATTGTTGGCCCAAAATTTTTTGATATGAGCATTCTCTACTGCAAGACACACGCCAAGATGCTAATTTATCCGTCTATATGCAGCTGTTGTCCTTGTCAATGAACGACTGTGAAGGTTAAGGGAGCACACACCAATCTAGCTAAGGTCTAATCTAGGGCTTACACTTTTTCTCACAGATGATAAGAGAATGCACTTGAAGAAAAAACGAGGCATGGCACTACCCATATATGTACTGGAACAGCTGCAGTCATCCATGGAATAAGCCATAGATTAGCACACTGAGAACAATAACTCGTCCTTCGCTCAGGAAAAAATGTCCCATACAATTCTCAGGTGACATTGCACAGATCGATTCCAAACTTTTGGAGAATCATTCACATGTTCTAAAAATGTGTGAGGATTAGCTGTCCACAGTGCACAATATATGTTTGGTTACTTTGCAGAATATATGTATTGCTGTGGTTTTTGTTTTTTATATGTAATGCAACAAATCAGGGAGACCATTTGTGCTAGCCTTGTAATGGGCAAGGAATTCCATGTATCAGCTAAAAGGTACCCAATGCAGTCAATATAAACCACAAAATAAAGAAAACTACACTGGAGCATGTTTCTGCTAGAGCACCGTTGGCTGGTGCTTTTTTAGGGGGGGGGGGGGGGGGGGCTGCTGTCGAAGTAAGTAGGTGCAACCAATGCAGGAGCAGTATGAAAAAAAGATTGCTTGAATAATTTGTTGCCGGTAACATGGATCAAGGCAGACAGTACATGTTCAATTGGATTTTTATTGCCGCAGTGTATAGCGAGACACCAAGAACACGACAATGAAAGGCAAACATGAATGCTAACTACCAACTTGTGCGCATGTTTGTCTTTCGTCATCCTGTTCCCTGCTTCATGCTATATACACTTCTGTAACAATAATGGTCTACGAACTAGCCCAATCTGCCACCCTTGTAATCATGAATGACATGGGGAATTACTGTATGCAATGTATCACCACAATGAAAGATCTCGCAAATTAAACTAATTTGATGCTATCACTTACTTTGGAAAGGGGGAGTAACAAAGGGCTTTTTTATAAATCTGTTCGATATAAAAAATGTTGACTCACAACGTGGAGTAACACAAGCATGTGTTTTTGAATGAGAGGTATGACCAGAAGAATTCCCATTTTTTTACCAGGTACCTACGCGCCTTTAAAAAAAATATATTGCACTTATATGGTACACTGAACAGCATCAGATAGACATGATGCAAAGAAATAATATCAGCTTATTGTGACAAGCTGCAATTTATGTGGTTAGTGCCATAATGAATTGTGTAAATAGACACCATATTTTTTGTCACACAATGTAATGGTTCCCATTTTAAAAAGCAACGCCTAGAGAAGCACAGCATAAATATCGCAGCTGTTTCTTGTTCTGTCATTAGAAAACTGCTTTTTGGTGCCCAAGAATGCATTAGTATGAGTGACAGGGGGTTATTATGTAGATTAAAGCCGTAGAATGTGAGACCAGGTGTATTGCTTTGCTCTACTATTTCTACTTCACAGATGCAAATTTATTTTTAGGGCACTGGCGTTTTCTAATACCTTGTATACTGATGTAGTTGATGCATAGCTTTATGACAAGTTGGTTCCTACGTCACATAAATAGCATTTGTACTTCAAGTATGAACAGCAACCTAATTCCATGAACACTGAATTGTGTGTGTGTGTGTGTTTTTTTTAATGCATTTCAGCCTCAAATTCTTAAATTAGTGTGCTGTGTTGAAGTCGGATACAAGTTTATAGCATTCATTTATTCTTAATCAATGCACTCTTTACAAAACAGGCAAGTTATCAGACATTAGTGGTTTCCACAATCACACTTCTAGAGATGAACAGCATCTACTTGGTTTGTTTTTCTGAAATTTTATAGCCTAAGCTGTGAAGTTGACATTGCAGGGCTTTTAAACAAAACTTTCAAAGGGAAGTTCTTGGGGTTATAGGATGTACAGATGGAAATAAACAGAACACACAGACCAAATTTATAAAGACAATGAAAAGAGTACCATGCAAGTAAATAAGCCTGCCAATAAGAAAGCCTGCACTGAACTAGTAACAGCTGGCTTCAGTTGAGGCCACAATGTAAGGAACATTTTTGCTCAATAAGTACTGTACATGCTAAGAAAATATAAACTGTTGGGCTTGCCAATTGGACATAAAACTTAATAAATGTGCAAAGGTAAAAAAGAAATACAATTGGTGAAAACATTTTTAAGTGAGGAGCCGTACGAAGCAGTCTCCCCATTCAGTGCTTCATGCTGAATGAGACACACACAACAGTTGAGCGTTTTCATGCCTTGCGGGCAATAAAAGCCCTAGCAGAGCTGCCACTAAATAACCTAAGCAGCTCACTAAAGTTACGTTACCACTGCACCTTATATTTATAATGGAGAAAATTCCCACATTCTTGCTGGTTTTACATATTGTTTCAATATGCGTAAGAGCTATTTGGGGCAATGTTTGAGCTGCAATTTCATCTATAAGCAAGACAGACGCTCTTCTGTGCACCAGGTAATTGGTGTTCACAAAACACCAATACTGACACTGACCATAAGACTAAGTTATGAAGAACAGGACAGGTTAACAATATGTTTAAAGATGTGTTCTCGTGCCTAAACGGCTTTTTCCTGCTTAAGAAAACACTGAAAACCAATGTCACATTTGTTGTTCTTTAGCAAGAGTACATGGGTCCTTTTCAGCTTAGAAAAACTGAAAAATAGAAACGTGAATAATCTGAGAGGTTCGATTACATTCAATACAAATAGGAAGTAATGAAGCTTCTCTTAAATCGCATGCACATTTCATATGAAATTAGCAAAGCTAACTAGTCTCATGAACAAGACAACAGTATTGGTGCAAACATGTTAGTGCTACAATGCACGTTGGGTATCCTGCTTGATAAGTTGGTATCAAGCGCTCTCCGTGAAGAATGACAGAAAAAAAAAAAAAAGAGATCACTATGCATTTCCAGCTAAACAACTGATGCACATGCTGCACATCTATACATCCATGGATCACAGCAGCACTTGTACTCTGAAAAAATGGTAGAGAAAGTTGGAGTATACACCATTCTGATATTCATTATGACAAACTGGCACAGCTGGTTCACCTGCTAATAATCATTACTGCAGCAGTCTGTGCTTGCACACAAGATGATCAGACAGTACGTGATGTGCCATAGTTGATTATGTAATAGTCATGATAGTACATCAGTATAGCCAAAGGCTGGCCAATTATGAGTGAAATCCAGACAGCCATGTTACCCAGGTTGTTGTACCGGTTGCGGAAGCAGTTGTCAATGACAAATGCGAAAGGCACCTGCATAAGGAAAAAAACAATTTACACGCATATATGTATCAGCCTGAAAACTAAGTAAGGAAGCTGCTCTGCATTATCTTGAAGAATAAACTCGACCTAAGGTTCCTCTGGCCAGTCTAAACACAACCATTATTCAAATACATGCACAGTTATCTTCATCCAACATATACAAACTCAAGTGATGGTACAGGGGTTTTGAGCATGACATATTAAAGGGGCCTTGTGATTCAGATTGAACACATTTTTATTCATTGGTTAAGCCCATTTTACATGGTGCGATTTTGTCTGCGAATTCGCACGTGCGAATTCGCAGCTGCGGAAAATAGGCCGCTGGAGCCTTCGTGCGTGCGTTTTTTCGATGTTCGGCGTGCTGAACTTCTCTGCGAAAAACACAGATGCGATGGTAGCCACTGTAGCGGTGGAAACAGACGACCAATAGGAGACGGCTCGCTCATATGTCATCGCCAGTCAGAATGCTTAACGAGTATGCGAAAAACGCAGCTGCCGTAGATACATGTGAAATGGGACTGCGAATTTCGCATCTGCGGAAATCGCAGCTGCGAAAAACGCACTGCAAATTCGCATCATGTGAAACGGGCTTTACACAATATGGGTTCTCATGGTGCAACTCCCCATCATAACATTGAGATGAAAGTATATTTATTATTTTATTCATCCCTAGAAAAGGATTTTTACACTGAAAGCAGTGGTACAATTTTTGGCAGAAGACATAAGCATGGTACTGTCCATTGTGATTGGCTCACCATGCGTGTTGTGCATCTTTCCTTTGCACTGTACACAGAAATGTAAACACACATGCACATATGGGTTTACGTGCACTCGAGTTTACTGTATTTTCAGTACAAAAATCAAGCCCAAAAATAAGCATTACAGTATCTACAGAAGTTAGGGGGTGTTTGAATAGTGAAATTTCCTAATTGGATCAAATATTCTATGAAAACGACGTTCGAATATCAAATTGAATACCAAGTATTTTCTCATTTCAGAACAAAGTGAAATGTCATGTTAAGAAAAAGGCTTATTTACATAGTTTGATACATGCATGTAAAACCATTTGCAACTGGAAGTCTGGTCAACTAGGGAGCTTGAAAATGACAACTACTTTCAGGTGCACCATGACAGTGACAGTAACAAAACAACAGAACAGCACACCACAAGATGCATGCACAGTGTGTGCATGTATTTGTTGAAGGAGATTAATGTGATATTACAACACCACACATTGACAAGCTTGACGATAACAAAGTTGTAAGGAAGTTTACGTCATTAAAAAAAAAATGAAGGATTCTTATAACTGAATAGTGGGTCAGCTAACAATAATGAAGGGTGTGGCAGAACTGAAAGACAAAGTCCTTTAAAATGTTGAAATCTTTTTTGGTAAAA
Organism: Dermacentor silvarum; assembly: GCF_013339745.2. NCBI lineage: Eukaryota > Metazoa > Arthropoda > Arachnida > Ixodida > Ixodidae > Dermacentor > Dermacentor silvarum. The sequence goes on from NC_051154.1 coordinate 157,400,415, forward strand.
GTGGGGACACTCAATCAAAACATGGCAAAAAGTTACCTTTCCTTCATATCTTGTGTATGTAGGCACTTTTCCATTTATAAAGTGTGTGTGTGTGTTCTGTGTATATGACCTGTCCTTCGTCTGCAAAGTGTAACATGTTTTTCTACGAAGTTTGAGTGTTAAATTTTCCCGACTGTGGTTTGACTATGTGGAGTTTATTGTATTTTTGCTTGTCTCATTCGATTTCCCAGCACCCTCGAAGTCTGCGATGAGTACTAACTGGTTTTATAACCAGGCTAAACACGGCACTGATATCCATACTAGCATGGAGCGTGGCTTCATGAGCGTACTCGCTGCCTGCTCATTTATTTGTGTGCTCCAGTACCCTGGTATTCAGCTTACCACAAGAGAGAGTTTTAATTCGTAAGCCTTTAAGCATAGGAACAGGAGAGAATACCTGGACTTGTACTGGCCTTTCCCAAACATAAAGCAATTATTAGACGCAAAGAGTCTGCGCATACAACTGTGTTTCGGACCCTATATTCTATGTTCAACAGCCATAAGAATGCCATATGCTACAAAATTTATTCAAGTCGGATGGACCAAATGAAGTTTCACTATGTGCTGCAGATGCCACTGCTCTGGCACATTTTTATGCATCCAAGAAAAAAGCATGACTTGCACTTGTCTTCAAGTGATAGGAAGTGCAGTGTAATAAGCACTGCCCAGACAACACTCGACGTCCTCAAATGGTACAAACGTCCTTGCAGTTTTTACGAAGTCCTCGGTACATCCTCAGGACGACACTCACTGGTTCATGCTCAAAACATCTTTTGCAGGACTTTTTGAGGATGTCTGATTATCCAAAGAACGTCCACTACAGGACCTTTTGAGGACATTTAGTTTTAAGTTAGAAGTGACCCTCAGATTGAAATTTTGCTATTATTTCGGTTGATGAACTAAAAATTAGGTGCTATACTTCATGTGAGGTCGTTACTATGCCATCGAGCTCAATCTTGATTTTAACTCTGATGAGTTAAACTCTGATCAACTGGTCTTGATGCCTTACCACTGTGTTTGATTGAACCAGTTTTTGCAACTTGTATTGTTTTAAGTACCCGTAAGTGATAGCAGTTGGCAATGAAAGAGCGAACCAGCAAGGTATGCCACGATGTCAGCGACCAAGCCCCCCCATTTACTTTCCTTGCTGGCACATTGTCATTTTTTATTTGAAAAGTCAAGCCAAGCCAGTCCAAGCCAACTCCAGCATTGAAGAAAAAGATGGCAGCGGACAGTGGGCAAGTCTCTCGTGTTTTTCGGGGTGGCAGAAAGTGGAACGTAGATTTGTGCGGGAAGAAATAGACGCATTAGCGCAAGTTTTCACTTAGCGAACAGCGTGGACAGAACCTTCATTAATTACATAGTGAATCAGACGGCTTCGCAAGACTTTGCCGCGGAGCTCTTTGTGTCGGGTGGAATGGGTGCTGGAAATCGCGGCGTCACTTTGCCTGTATAATAAAATCACCAAAGGTATCTCCACAGGCTTGTGAAATATTATGCCTGGTTGCGAAAGTGGACAGCTTCAACGTACTGATTTCAGCGTTTATGGTGATCGCTTCTGCATGGTTCAACACCGTTGTAACGTCTCTCTCAACCTCTTCACTACCAAGCTGTTTTTACCGACAAGAGCATTGATGAAAATGCCCAAGCAATCCGAGGTTTTAGCACTGGCCGACGGCAAATACCGTGCTATCTCGGCTTCAAAGCTAGATGTAGTTGTACTTATTTTTTCTAAATCTTTTCATGGCTAAGAAAGTGAAAGATATTATTCATTATGAAAAAACAAATTTTTTGAGTGCATTGATTATGCATAAAAAGCAACATTCAATCACTAGAAGTTGCTTTGGTGCTTAATACAATAATTTTGTGCTGCAGTGCTTCCAAGTATGTGGCATAAACTGTTTCGTTTGTTATTTCTCTGTGTCTGTACGTAAGTTGTTTTTTTATGATGTGCTGTTTATTATTTATTTCAGTGTCTATTATGGGCTGTCACTGTTCAGTGTTTTCGGATGAAGACATTTCAAGCCGTGAAGTATCCTGGCTTTATCACGCGACTTTCAACCTTTCTCGTCAGCGTGACATGCGCCGTTATTAAGTGAAATTAATAAAATGGCTTTGTGTGCATCGCTATGGGTATACATTTTCATTTCCTGTGGCCATATACCGAGCCCTGTGCAACGGGGCTCAAAGGTATGCTCTGTCAAGCAGTAAGTGTCTGTTGTATTTTTAAGCCTGAATTTCTCACTTAGTAGTGGATGGAAAATAGGTAACTTCAGTGAACAAAATCAAAGATTTTACTGGGTGCAGCGAATGCCCAGGTCTTTAAAATGTCCTGAACACGTACTTAAAAGATCGTCGAACGCGTTCCGAGGACATCGCGAGGACGTGCTGAGGCCGGACATGTGGATTTGATAGGGATGTTTTGAGGCTCATGTGGGGACATCCTGAGGACATCCAAACATACTCAATTGTATGTAATCAGGATGTCCTGAGGATGTCATTGTGTTGTCTGGGTGTCCAGGATTTATTCTTGTTCATTGCAATGAATGTCATGTCATAAATCGGTGAGGTCCCGAGGTAGAATGAAGTTCTCCTGGCCAGTTTAATAGAAGTTATTAAAACTAATATGAAGTTTCTCTATAAATGCAGAGTAGCCAGCTATATAGGCATACCGCATTCAGGATAAAAATTGCCAAACTAGTTTTATAAATTTGTAATAGAATAGTTACACTGTGTGTATATTGTGGGATAACGCCGCCTCTACCATTTCAACCTGCAACAGGCCGTTGCGCATTTAGTGCGCTTTGAGCAAGCAATAAATAAAGAGTGTGGAACGAGGGCATGTGAACAAAACCACATCCTAGGACCTGTTCCGAGTAAACCGCAGCTACAGTGATGACCTGCCCCAACAGGTCTTTCTACTTCTAATGAGGACAATCTCTTCTGCATGACTGAGCCATGGAACATCTGAAAATTGTTTAAGTTATCCCCACCACCGAATCTGCTCATCCGATCATGCAGCATTGCAAGAAAGGTACCGACTGATAAGCAAATTTTCTGTCAGCAGTTCAGTACATTTATTCATTTATTAGGAGATATTTTTAAAGTGGGACCATCAACAACTATGCTAAGCAATGTGTAATCTCACCTAATCTGAGGCTTCTTTTTAAAGCGAAGCTTTTCCTTCTTGCCCTTTCCCACACTGGTGTCATCCTGAGTAGTTCATGCATATAGCATGGACGTTTTACTGACACAGTAGTGCTAGAAAGCGCACCTCTGTTCTGCCTAGTAAAGCAATCAATCACAACATAAAACTTATACATATAATGTTGGCTCATAGGCACCTCTAGGAACACAGACCACATACCTTTTAATGGTATTGGATCTTACATGATATTAACAGCTCCTTTGATTTTCTTAAGTTTCTGATATTTTCAGGCTACCCAATTCTTGGCCCATTGGGTATGTCACTGGTTATGAGCAGTCATCGACAAGCTAACCTAAAATGACGGAGTGACAACCGAAAACAACTGGAGGCACCACACAGCCACGAGGAAATGAACCAACAATGAGCTAACACCGCCACGACAGTGGCGATTATATCTTGCATAATAATACATTGCGATAAAAGAAAGCACTCACGTATGGATCATAAGAATGGCTTAAGGTGCAACAAAGACATGACTGTCCGCTCACCAATTATGCCACTGACACAGGCACGCCTGTCTACATCTCGTGGCAGTGTTTATGTCATTGTTGATTCATGTTCTCGTGGCTGCGCAGCACCAGTGCTAGTTTTCGGTTGTTGTTCTGTCATTTCAGGATAGCTTGTCCATGACTGTACTACTGGGTCATCATCATCAGCCTATATTTATGTCTACTGCAGGATGAAGGCCTCTCCCTGCAATCTCCAATTACCCCTGTCATGTGCTAGCTGATTCCAACTTGCGCCTGAAAATTTCCTGACTTCATCACCCCACCTAGTTTTTTGCCATCTTCGACTGCGCTTCCCTTCTCTTGGTATCCATTCTGTAACTCTAATGGTCCACCGGTTATCCATCCTACGCATTACATGGCCTGCCCAGCTCCATTTTTTCCGTTATGTGTCAACTAGAATATCGGTTATCCCCGTTTGTTCTCTGATCCACACCGCTCTCTTCCTGTCTCTTAACTTTAGGCCTAGTATTTTTCGTTCCATCGCTACTTGTGCGGTCCTTAACTTGTTCGCGAGCTTCTTTGTTAACCTCCAGGTTTCTCCCCATATGTTAGCACCGGTAGAATGCAATGATTGTACACTTTTCTTTTCAATGACAGTGGTAAGCTCCCAGTCAGGATTTGGCAATGCCTGCCGTATGCACTCTAACCCAATTTTATTCTGCTGTAAATTTCCTTATCATCAGAGTCCCCTGTGAGTAATTGACCTAGATAAACGTACTCCTTTACACACTCTAGAGGCTGACTGGCCATCCTGAATTCTTGTTCCCTTGTTAGGCTATTGAACATTATCTTTGTCTTCTGCATACTCATCTTCAACCCCACTCTTACACTTTCTTGATTAAGGTCCTCAATCATTTGTTGTAATTCGTCCCCATTGTTGCTGAATAGGACAATGTCATCTGCAGACCGAAGGTGGCCGAGATATTCGCCACTGATCCTCACTCCTAAGCCTTCCCAGTCTAAGAGCTCGAATACTTCTAAGCATGCAGTGAATAGCATTGGAAAAATTGAAGTCTCCTTGCCTGACCCCTGTCTTGATAGGTAACTTTCTACTTTTCTTGTGGAGAATCAAGGTAGCTGTGGAATCTGTAGATATTTGCCAAGATATTCACGTATGCCTCCTGTGTGAGCGCCCGTATATGTTAGTACCCGTATTAGCTTAACTGATCGCTAGCGCCACCTCCGGCGCCTCCTTTACACCTACATGAGACCAGGCCCAAGTGAGGCCGGGCTCTTATGCTTGCTCTCTCTCTCTCTCTCTTGTTCCCGCCGGCGCGGGTGGTCACATTTCAGTTGAGCGATGAAATAAACGCATTCTATTCAAGAAGTTATTTCGTCTCGAGTTGCCATACCACGCTAACGTGCCTAGCCTTCACGTCCAGCCCTCACACCTGCACTCCTTGATTATGCAATGCCTCTATGACTGCTGGTATCTCTATAGAATCAAATGTCTTTTCATAATCTATGAAAGCTATATAAAGAGGTTGACTGTACCCCGCAGATATCTCAATTACCTGATTAATCACATGGATATGATCCATTGTAGAATATCCCTTCCTGAAGGCAGCCTGTTCTCTTGGTTGGCTGAAGTCAAGTGTTGCCCTGATTCTATTGGAAATTATCTTGGTGAATATTTTATACAGTACTGAAAGCAAGCTAATGGGCCTATAATTATTCAGTTCGTTAACGCCTCCCTTTTTATGGACTAGTATAATGTTGGCGTTCTTCCAGTTTTCTGGTACACTTGAAGTCGTGAGGTGTTGCATATAAAGGGCCACAAGCTTTTCAAGCACGATATCTCCTCCATATTTGATTAAATCGACTGTTATTCCATCTTCTCCAGCAACTTTTCCCCTGGTCATGTCTTACAAGGCCCTTCTAACTTCATTGCTAGTTATAGAAGGAGCCTCTGTATCCTGTTCATCACTACTTAGAATGAAATAGCTTGGCTGCTCTGGGTACTGTACAGGTCAGTATAGAATTCTTCTGCGGCTTTTTCTATGTCATCGAAATAGCTGATGATATTACCCTGATTATCTTTCAGTGCATACATCTTGCGTTTTCCTATGCCAAGCTTTCTTTTCACTGCGATTTCATGCTGCATCCATATTTTACTGCATCCTCAATCTTTTCCACGTTATAATTTCATGTATAATATCCTTTACTTTCTTGTTGTTGATTAGTTTTGACAGTTCAGCGAATCCTATCTGATCTCTCGAGTTTGACACTCATGTTTTGCCATTTCTTTATTAGGTCCTTTTTTACTTGTGAGAGCTTACCTACTGGTTGCCTTGGTGGCTTACCTCCCACTTCAATTGCTGCTGAGATCAGCCTAGTTACGGTTTCATTCATTATCTCTATGTTGTCTTCCTCTTCCTGTTCTAAAGCTGCATATTTGTTTGCGAGCACCAGCCTGAATTGGTCTGCTTTTACCCTTACTGCGTCTAGGTTGGCCTGTTTCTTCTTGACTAATTTTACTCTTTCTCTCTTCAAATTGAGAGAAATCCTAGACCTCACTAACCTATGGTCACTGCACTTTACCCTACCTAACACTTCTACACTCTGCACTATGCTAGGATCGACAGAGAGTATGAAATCTTTTCACTCCTTGTTTCTGCATTAGGGCTTTTCCAGGTCCACTTCCTGTTGCTGCGCTTCCTGAAGAAGGTATTCATTATTCAAAGCCTATTTCTTTCCCCGAATTCTTCCAACATCTCTCCTCTAGTGTTCCTAGAATCGATGCCATAGTTGCTAATTGCTTGCTCACCAGTCTGCTTTTTCCCCACTTTTGTATTGAAGTTGCCCATGACAAGAGTATACCGAGTTTGCACCTGTCTCATTGCTAATTCAACATCTTCATAAAACTGCTCTATTTATTCATCATCGTGACTGAAGGTTGGGGCGTAGGCTTGTACTACCTTCATTCTATACCTCCTATTCAGCTTTATTACGACGACTGCTACCCTCTCAAGAATGCTGTAGAATTCATCAATGTTGCCCGCTATGTTCTTATGGACTAGAAATCCTACCCCGAATTCTCTCTCATTTGGAAGACCTCTGTAGCAGAGTACGTGGCCATTAGTCAGCACTATATAAGCCTCACCAGTTCTTCTAACCCCCTCACTAAAGCCAATAATATCCCAGGAAATGCCTGATAATTCCTCAAATAGCCCTGCTAATCTAGCCTCACTCGAGAGGGTGCACCGTGTTGAACGTGATGCGGGTTTCCGTCTGTCTCCGCACACGCGATCACTTTCCTTTTAAATGCGGCAGTTTCCAGTGGCGGCCTGTCCGGGCCCAGAAATTCTCAACACCCTCTGCCACATCGCAGGTCTGACCGCCGCCTCGGTCAAGTGCTCCGCAGCCTGGGTATGTGCTACTGGGTATGTGCCGACTATTGGCCAATCCTCCAGAATGGCTAAGTGCCAGTGTGACAGAAGAGGTACAGAATCCTTAAATGTATTTACATATGTGTCATGCTTCTCGTATACAGCTGTCATCACCATTGTTCCCTCAACAAGCACCATACATCGCCTTCATACTCGTGACATCGCACCATCGACATTTTACTCCTCATCCACATGATTTATTGGTTGCATTTGGGCATAGCTTGTGAATGGTGCAGTGCATTATAAATGTTGCATCGACCTAACGTTTCAACCAGTGCAGTGTGTACCGTACTTTCCGGTGTATAAGACGCGTTTTTTTAATGAATTTTTCGGCGGTGCGACTTATGTACGTTCTTTTTCCGGAAAAACTGCCCTCAAAATTGGATTCGATGTTTTGGCCACGCGAAGCTCACTGGTTGACTTAATTGCTACGGGTTCTGTGCACGCTATCGAGGTGGCGGGTACGTTCTTCTCGTGATCGAGTTCCCGAGAGCCGTGCGAGAAGGACGGAACATTAACGCAAGCGACGGTAAGTCGACTGCGAGTCGGCTGACGCCGAATTCGTTGCATCTGCAGATCGCTGTCAAGATACGGCGCGTGCCGCTGCGCAAACTATGCAGTTGCTACCAGAGTACAAGACGCCCCCCCCCCCCCCCCCTCCCGCGATTCCGTTCACCGTCGGACGCTCTCACTCGCACATACAGCTTATGGCGCTCGAAGACGATGTTATCGATCACCCTTGGACTTTATACGGAACATCGCGGCAACCACAATGGCAGAAATGCACCTGGACTGGAAATATATGGCACCCATACCCTTGCGCGTGACGCCCATTCACGGAGTGAAATGTCACTAATTTTTTTTAAATCGCTTACCGAACGAACAGGTGTGTCTTATACACTGGCGCGACTTATGTACGTTTTTTTCCGGAAAAACTGCCATTTTGAGAGGGGTGCATCTTATACAAAGGTGCGACTTATAGACCAGAAAATATGGTAAACATACTAATTTGATGACATTACGTATTACATAGGATCAAAATGAATTACTATATGCATCACATTTAGTTGTATGAAATTTAATTAACCCCTTCACTAAGAAATTTTGCTTCACATGGAGAATTCCAACATGTGTGTTAGGTCTACAGCAATTTTTTCATCGGACATCCACCTTGAGCGAACGCTGTACCACAATGGGGAGTACTGAACTGTAGCACAAATGGCATAAACAAAACCGCACAGCGGCAGTACACTGGAACATCCGCCGGTGAGAAATGCTACAAAATCATGGAAACATTTATTCAAGGACCAGTGGCATCGGCGATATTCGTGGCTGTGTCCTCTCCATCGATTTCCATGTGATGATGATGATGATGATGGCGTGCTTAATTAAAGGGGTACTGACATTGCATTTTCAATTGTTCGGTTTTTGCACTAAATGAAGCTCTGGGACCTCTAAACCCTAGAAAAACAAAATACTTGCAGGCCTCAGAGCACCCTAAATACTTTAATATTGCTACACGCGTGTTGTATTTGGTCGTTTGAATGAGGCGCGCAGGCACCATCACTCGAGCAAAGCGGAGGAAGAACGAACTGGGCTCGTGCTGTGAATCCAACCGGTCAACGCTGCAACCGCTGCTGTAAATATAATCTGTAAATAGTTTCTCGTTTAATTGACTCGTCCTTCGCATAACATTGTGGCGGATGTGCGGGGTACGTTTCACCTCCACCACAATGTTACGCGCAGGACGAGGACGACGCGGCGACTTTTCGTGACTGTCGAAGCCATCGTCAAAGAATGCCGCCGCTTCGAGGTAGCCAAAAGCCGCCGCGTCGTCCCACAGTTTTCCTGGCTCCCAAACACACCTGCCACATCCTCTTGCTCCGATCTTACCGCCACACGACCATTTCAAGAGAACGTCATGCATATCGTTCGCTGAGAGCTTGAAGAGGCGAATCCGGCCCCACTATACCCACGACCACTTGATGGTACATTTGATCAAGCGCCTCCAACCATTTCCATTATTCAAGCAGTCGTTCGGCAAGAAATTGCAAACCTTGGCGTCCCTAGCACCTGCTCTGTCTCCCAACCTAATTTGAGACCCATTCCCATGGCCACAACCTGCAATGACCAGTATTTCGCTCCCAGACCACGCAATCCTGCTGAATGGCGAACCCCAGACAACAAACTGATATGCTTCCGCTGCCACCGACTTGGTCATATATACCACCACTGCCGCACCCCCTGGATGCTGCCATACTGGAGCTCATTCCCTGCTTCTCGCCCATACTCCGATGCTCGCCATTAATCACCTCGCTGTCTGTACCCTACTTCTGATGCCTCAGCGCCATCGCTCCCCGTCACCCCAACCACGCCACTTTTCCTCGCCAACCCGCCGGACGGAAAACTTGGCCATGCAGCTCTTGGAGGTAGTGCTGCATCACGTTCATCCTGTCAAAATCCTCCCTTCATGCTCCTCACGAACACGGACCTGATTGAAGTAGACGTAGATGGTGTTCCGTTGATGGCATTGGTTGATACTGGAGCCCAAGTGTCCATAATGAACGCTAATCTATGTCGTCACCTCGAAAAAGTTCTTACGCCTGCCACCACTTGAGCCATACGCGTCACCGATGGCGCCAATGTTCCCGTCAGTGGTATGTGCACTGCTCGCTCAGGAATTGCTGGCCGCCAAGTTCTAGTCCTGTTCACCGTGCTGACCAGTTGCCCTCATGACCTGACCTTCAGGCTCGACTTTCTGATGACGCATTCTGCCCTCATTGACCGGATCCGCCGACGCTTCTTTTGGCCAGGGATTGCTCGCTCTATTCGAAGATATGTAGCAGCGTGTGAGAAATGCCAGTGATGCAAGACACCATCGACGCTCCCTGCCGGGTACCTTCAACCACTTGACATTCCTGCAGAGCCATTCTTTCGGGTTGGATTGGAGTTACTTGGCCCTTCCCACGAAACACAAATCCTCTTAAAAACATCTTGAAATGGTTACAAACAGCTATAGACGTCTTGGTCTATGACAAGACTGCAAATAGAATATCTTCTAAACATAGCCTAAGCGCCTAAAATATAGTAGTATATGTTCTATCTGTGGTAACAACTCACTACTACTGTTACCAGAGTCTATCTTGTTAAACGCATTCAGAATGTCTAACTGAAAACCTTTTTTAGATGTTTTGTCTAAAAGTGCATAAAATGCCAAACAGAATGTGAAGTTTACGGTTACCGTCGACGTTAACGAACAAAAGACGCCACAGATAAACGAACTCATAAGAAGCAACATATCAAGCTGGCTTCATTGTTGAATAATTTCAAACCAAAACTTCAACAATCAAAAGTGTATTATCGTTTTCAACTCAGTGCGCACACAAAAGGCCTGGAAACCACTATTCCATGCTCGCGCAATATGCAGGAGCTGACAGCTGGAGCGGAATGCCGGTGTCAAAGTGATTGGTGTCACAGAGCAGCCACCGCAGTGCGATCACTTTGACGGTAGTCAAGTAGACAGGCTCTAAATTTGTCAGGCATCCCATTCTGTGCTGGCAACACTGGGAGGCAGAAAGGCAGGAAGTATCGGCTGTATTGTTTGTTTTCGCCGACGGCTTACCATAGAGTAACATATACTCTATGGGCTTACTGGGTTTTCTGTGGGCTTACTACCACAATGGCGGGATCTGCGTTCACCGTCTTCGTTCTCAATGCGCCTTCGTACGTCGCACGTTTGGATAACACTTTTTCCGGTAAGTGAAATACTTTGCACTTTGTTTCTCGTCAACAATGTCCAAATTTTTTTTTAGGTGTTAACCGCGATAATTATAGATGGTTGGGCTCTTCTGCATTGCCGGTTTTTGTCAGCTTTTTATACGAGGGTTCTGTTTGTCTTTATGGTTAACGTGGCATGAAACAACCGAAGGGAGTGCATTCAGAGAGGTCACGCTGCTCATAATCATGAGCCAGACTGTACTCGTCCTATCTTGTGTCTTTTTGTTCTTGCATGGGTACGTTACAGCTTTGCGTGCGTGCACGCGCATGTCACTATACAGCTTGTAGCATTCCCAGTTGTTTTATACAATGCCAAATGCAGTCGGCTGCTGATGTAAAAATTTCACTGGTGCTTTGTTAAAAATAAGCTGCAACACATATAGCCTAGTACGTGCTTCATCTGGGAGTGCAATCATGACTGCTTGTCATTTATTAATGAATAACTGTGGTTCATCTCATTTGTAATCGCATATCTGTCTTTCAACTGACCTGATACTCTTATTTTGTTCTTTTCACTGTATGGACGGCTGTACGTATTGTCTCTTGGCACTAGCTGAATGGCGGGACCTCATCATTGTGATCAGTGTAAGCCAATGTACTTTACCCTCTCTGATCTTCACAGTGTTTTGTATATGGGTTAAGACTAGGGAGCACTTCACGTAAAATATCTAGCATTTAGCAAACGAACATTTTTTAAAATTGTTTGCACTGGTCCCTTATCAGGTGCCACTATTATTCAGTTTCTCAGCACACAGTTTACTTCTACTACTACTTAGTTTCCTTAAGCCTTCCAAAACTTAACTGTAGGTAGCCAATACTATGTAAGCACTCACAAATTACCTCTGTTGTTTCATCATTCACCAGTATTTCATACATGAGTGAAATTTTGCAACAAAAGTGTACGTTGCACCTCGATGCGCAAATGTGTTCAAGCCAGTAGGTGATGAGTTCTTGATTCTAAAAGGTTTTCTGTATGATTTAGTTTCTTTACATGAATTTACTGTACAGCATCAGCAAGGAGTCTAATTTCACATCTTTGTGTGTGCTGCAGGATGTATGCTTTGCTGCTTGGATTGATAAGACATCGGCCGAGGCTTCCATACAAGAACAAACTTCAATTTGGCTCTACCACAATCAGCACTTGGCTGGCACCTGCCAAATGAATCATCGCAGGTAGGTTGTGCAGACTTATTTAACCTTACTCTGAGGGGATTGCACAATGATGTGTGGTGGTGCATGTGTCTGAGATTGTGTTGTCACATGTGCGTGTAAAACAGGAATGATGCTGTTGGTTCCAGTAGTGTGCAGGGCTGCTTTGCATAATACTTCATACCTCTAATTTTACCTGTGCTGTTGTTTTGTCATCTATTTCAATACTATCAACCAAAGGTGTTATCAGAATTTAGCAACTTATTTTTCTTAGTCCTCTGACCAGGCTGCCACGTTTAACCTTTCGCTAGGTGGACCATTACTTGAATACTGTTTTTTGTGTGTATTGGCTTGTCAACTGCTAATAAATGCAGATGCTCAGAATTACCTAAGGCTATAGATGCACTGATGAACTTGCAGCCTCTACAAATCACTTTGCACTTTCTGGTGCAACCAGTATGTTAACACTTCTAAGATGGGGTAATGTTCTTGTTTGATCACATGATGAGATACTTTCAATATTGAATGAGGGATCATCCACGGTGACGTGTTATTGTTAGGGCAATACTTCACAAGCCAATTAGGGTCTGATGAAAATATATCAACAAAAGTGATTGATCCAACCCCAGAAGCATTGCATTGTGATACTTTATCACCAGTCCTTTGTGTGCTACCTGCTTAACCTGTACTATGTCATGTTTAGGTACTATGAAAAAAAGGCAACAGCTAGACAGTGCAAAATGCTAAACTTGCTTTTGGTTTAATATAAAATGCGATCTAACTTTTTAATCAAGATAGCAGATCATTTACCTGCAGAATGGTTAACTGTTTTAAACTGATTACATTTTGCAGAGAGGCTCTCAGACTTGTTTGACAAGTTGATAAGTGCCTTTTTAGCCATGAAACAACATATATTAATTTGAAGGCATTTCTCTGTCCGACTCTATTCTGCATTTTAATAACTATGTGCCAGGAAATATACTAGTAATCTTAAGCATCATCACATACATACCTTAAGAGCCCAGCACTTAAGACAAAGGAGGGCTTAAATTTATTTTTAATGTGAGTCACAGTTCTTGCTTGGCACATATTCCTAATTGAAGTTCCAATTTGCACATTCTCATTTCCTCTTTTGCTTCTTTTTATAGCGATAGCAATTATATGGACACTTCAACCGGATTTCTGCTGTCGCCGTCGCTGTGAGGTTCCCTATAGATAAAATCTTCGCTGCGCGCTGTATGCCCGAGCGAAAGCGTGCGGGGACGCGCGCTATCACGGAGAGCGAACGCACTCAATCTCCCACGCGCAAGCAAGGAAGCAGGAAGCCAGCGCCGGAGGGAGCGGGGGGGGGGGGGGGGTGGCGCACTTCTACGCTGCCAACAACCGCGCTCGTCGTTCGTTCGACCGCACCGTCTCTTATCTCCACACGGCTCTGACCTTTATGCGCCATGCATTCGCCGCTCAGTTTCCGTTGAAACGATAGACCGCACGTACCTTCGCCCGCTGTGTATGCTTGCTGCCAGCGTTTTGACAGTCGTTGTCTGCAGTCATTCAGTGTGATCTATTCGTGTTTGTTTGTGCGCGCTCACACCACGCTTGTTCATTCAGTTAGCAATAGTCGGGCCACATTTTCCAACGCACGCTACACATGCAATGCTGCCCAGATCGGCAGTGCAGCGCTACAGGTGTGTCCCTTCGCACGCGCTGCCCACGGGAAGCGCTTCTCATCAACACCACCGTTTCACACGCGCCTTCTCGTGGTCATCGAGTCTCTCTTCATGTCGGTCTACTTACGCCACAGCACACCTGCTTACTTAATCAGCTCATGTTTACTACAATTCATATTGCTACCAAAGCCGCTCACCTTACTGCGTATGACATTGCTGTGTTGCTATCGCATTCATTGCTTCGCCCTTAGGGCGAAACTGTGACATTTTTTTTCCTTGTCTGTGCAGGTTTTGCTTGCTTGTGTCTACAAGTACCATCATGTGTGACCTGCGACAGAAAGCATTTGTGGGCAGCCAGTGTTCTCCTACAAAGACTGGCCTGCTCTGGCTGTGGCAGGAATCACCTTCAAGATCTCTGCATGACCACCTTTGTTGCTATTTGTCACCCTTGTTAATTACACATTCTGTATCTTTTCTCATTTATTAGGTAATAAAGTTTGACTGTGTAACACGGTGCAAATTAGATGTCTTGCAGCATTTTAGCTTGCAGTCATGTTCTATGCACTGCACTGCATGAAAAGCTCATCGTACAGTGTGTGTAAAAAATTAACAGCATATTCTAATTTATCTTTCAGTTCTGGTAACATTCAATATACAAGGAATTCACCAATGGATGGTATGCCAAAGAACTGGCCATTATTTCTGGTGATGCTCTGCAAGCATATGGCGATACTTAACAAGGGGCACCCACAAAGTAAGTTACAATTTACCTTTAAATGAGGCACAGACATCAGAAGAAAATATTTGTATTGTCGGATAGAGTGGTGTGCATAGTGAACCATTAAGAATTTTTCAGATGTGAACCATTCTTTATTTTTAAGAATTCATTGTAGCACAGCATTCTGTTTTGTATACTTGTGTAATGCTATTCTGCCGGCTGTAACTGATACCAGGATGTCATCTATGCCTGAACGGCAACATTACTGACAAAAAAGTCACAGGCCTGCACGGCACACGCAGCACAGTCACAGCGTAAGCTGGTGGAGCGGCTCAAGAGTAGCTCCAATTTCAGCACCACGCACACCAGGGTCTTCGCGACAGAGTCTCTTCGCCTCGTTTTGACGAGAACGATCTGAACTGTCTGCCCGGCGTTGACGGTGAGCTACGGCTTGTAATACTCTCTGCACAGCAGCCTGCTGAGCCCGATGATGCCTGGTTGTAGCCACACACGTAGCTCTATGATTCGCTTCTTCAGCAGTGGTTCGTACCTTGCGAGGAGACGCCATAACATGTACTGAAGAGGCACAGCCGCTGGAAGAGGTATCCAGAACACGTGGTGCACATCTCGCATCGGAATCGCATGATTGCGTGCCTCGTCTGAATCGCATCTCAGCGTCTGCGCTTGCGCGCACTGCGTTTGAATGCATCTTAACTAGATGGCGCATCTTAACTAGATGTTAACTGGCGGAGGGTCGGGTCGTGCAACGGTGGCGGCGACATCGCGTGCCAGAACGGCTATTGGAATGAGCCCATAACAGCTTACGCTGTAAAATGTTTCCCTGCTAGAAACTATTTCAGTTTGCAGGAGACCCAGCAGGGCAAAGTTTTGTCAACAGTGATGTCTTTCATGCAGAGGTGACATCCTTGTTTCAGTCAAAGGGGGCAGCATGACATCGGCATACAGTACAGATCTTGTTTATATACAAAATAATTGTGACGGGCGGCATTCAATTGATTGGTTTAAGCAAAATGCACTAGTCGACCAATCGGGCTGTGCTACACTGTTCCCATGGTTCACATCTGGAAAAAACAACCTATGCATCCCTCTATCTGACAACATTTTTTTTTTCTGATGTCCATGCCTCATTTAACATAAATTGTAACTGCAGACAAACCTCGTGTTACTATAGCCGCTGCCACACAAATAAGAGGGAATGTCTAATAAAAATCTTCGGTTGTTCTTGCCAAGATGTCCGTTAGCCAACTTTTTAGCGTAACGTTAGCAGGACTTGCTGAAGTACTTTTAGACGTCCATGACTACAAAATGTCTTGATCAAGACAGCTACTAGACTTTTGAATTAGCCGTTCAAGACATCTTTTAGACGTCAAATATCTACTTCCGTGTTTTGTGGGTTTCCTCTATCTACCACTGGGAACAGGTAGATGCTTTGTGCTTTGTGCCGTGACTCCCGTCACCTACGACATTGCCCCTGACACCCCATCTGCTTCCCAGTGAAGTGATATCGTGCACGTTACACGACTGAAGAAGTATCACCCTCCCAGTGATAACATTTAGAGGCTCCGAGGCGACGCTTCTGCCACCGGGGGATTATGCTACACGCGTGTTGTATTTGGTCGTTTGAACAAGGCGCGTGGGCGCCATCACTCGAACAGTCTAACTGGTCAACGCTGAAACCGTTGCTGTAAATATAATCTGTAAATAGTTGCTCGTTTAAATGACTCGTCCTTCTCGTAACAGTATAATAGCTTTGCTACAGCCAGTTTCGGTTTAATTTCTACCGTGTTGTGAAGTCCTGACGCAGAAGGTGGCCATGTGGAAGCAGCACATTGTGACGTTTGGGCACTCACTTCAGCTTGGTCTGTCGGTCATCTGCTATGCAGCTACATCAGCCCTCAACAATGAGTAGCAGCATCGGAGGCAAATGTGTGAGCCACAGTAAGTGTCAAAACATCACCATGTCCTGTTCTCACATAACCACCCTCTGCATCATGATGTCACGACACAGTAACCTCGTAGGAAATGATACTGCAACTGGCAGTAGAAAAGCCATTATATGCAATTATTTGATGTGTTCTGAGGCTTGCCAGTATTTTTTTTTTTTTTTTGGGGGGGGGGGGGGGGAGTTTAGAGGTCTAGAAATTTCATTTAACGCAAAAAAATGAAGAGTAAAAAATATCATTCGGTACTCCTTCAAGGTTTTGTTTACTACTGAAGCAACATCAATGGAAAGAGACCTTCGTTGTTATGCTTCATTTGGCACAAGCTCAACACGCAATGGTATTTTGGAGAAGAATGGTGCAAAGGTTCCTTGGTGCAATTGGCACTAGTTATTCCATCAAAGACAGATGCACACACATGGAACTGTAGTGTAAACATCATTGTCATCATTGTGAACAAAGCTCCCATGTGAGAGCCAAAACACGATTTGTTCTTTTTTAAGATCGTATAATAGTCCCTTAACGTGGTCGACAACTTTTTTTTTTTACACTACTGTACCGCCATGATCATCCCTGAAGAAGCTATGACGAGCTTTTGTCAAACCCTAGTTTCCACACACACGTACACACATGTGCACCTGCTACATCTAGCTCTACCAGAATGAATAAGCTGTCAACTATTTGGGTAATCTATTATGCGCCATTAAACCAGGACTATAAATGTAGTAAACAGTACAGATTAAAAAGGTGCAATGATTTACCTGTGCCAGCATACCAAAAAAGGCCCACACTCTGAACATTTTCAGGGGAACGCTGACAAGGTACTGAAAGAGAAAATATTCACAGAAATGTTTTACCTTGTCACAGCATTGTTAAAGCAATACATTGCTATTTACATAGTACCCATACTTGGCTCAATTTGAAAGCAAGAGTATACTATCCAGAACAGCTAGCATATTACACTGCATATAGAAAAAAAAAAAAAAAAAAACTCTTTACACATAGTGGCACCCCTTAACGTTTTATTAACCCTTTTTCCACCTAAATGGTGCCAAAATGGTCCATCAGTTTTAGAGCTATACGCTATGCCTTCCAAAGTTAGAAAATGTCACATAGACTGCGTAACTGTAGTAAAACAAGCTTTATTGGCCACATTACAAACACCATACCACCTTGTTGGCAAGTCACGCAATAATGGGATTACTGAACAATCCCTAAACATATTAATGGATATGTGCGTGATCATTCATTTCAGAATGGTAAATTCAAGGCACTGCATGTCAACACAAATTTTCAGTCATGTGATAGCACTCAAAGCACAGAATTGCGGACATGGCCTTTTTGGACCATTTGTACCACACCTGCCTTGTCTCTTTCCTGATGTTCTTTCCAATGGCATCCCTCTTTAGGCCAAGGAGTAAACATGCTTGCCTGAGCTAAAACTGCCTGCTGTTGCATTCACTAGTAACTACAAAACTGTTCTATAAGCTCAGTTCGTGTAAAGCCGTGCTAACAGCTGCAGAATATATTCAACGATACAGGTTTGTCAAAAGCAAAAACAATTTTGGCAGGGAACGAACTGAGTTCATCCAAGGCCTTTAAAGGGTTAAAGGAAGCTGAACAAAAATGCAACAATGCATGCTGATGAGTATGGTTGCACCTGCTGATGTGAACATACAGACAATCTTTGTGATAAGCTGATAACAAAACAATTGAGATAGCAAGACAGGAAGCAATGCTTCAACATGTAATTGCAAACAAGCCTAAACACAGCAACGTGTTGTTTTTTTCCAGCAAATGGCAAAAAATTAAGGAAAATGCATTAGTTAAACAGGTTTCAGTAAATAAATAGCGGAAAAATGTCTTAACATAGGTCAAGAAGGTTGTGAGCAGTTTAAACCAAAGTGTAAAACGTTGGTAATAGTGGCTAGTGCAACTCCAAATAATTGGAATTAGTAATTAATCTTTCTTTCCATTAGTTTCACTTTGTAACTCTAGAAGCACTGTTGATGCGATGTACAATGCCAATGTTTTGTCTTTTTTTCTAGATGTTTCAACACAGTGGTGTTTCTCATCTTCCTTGTTGTCCAGAAATTATCTTTCCACATGCCTTGACTACACAGGGCTGCATATACTTATTTGATGGAAAAAGAAAATGCCTTGATGAACATGCAATTGATCAGCCTCTTTTTTTTTTTTTTTTTTTGTAAAAAGGTGCTTGGCTCGAACAATAATTATAGTATTTAATGAAACACAGCTGCCACTTTCATTATGTTACACACCATAGACCTAGTAATTCGTGGTGTGAGTTAGTTCTGGCACACATTTAACCACGAGCGTGCTTACCGAGAAATGTAAAAAGATTGTTTTCCTTTACATTTACGATATTACCACACAATTTTAAAAAAAATTAGCAAATTCTAGCGATTCCTACAGCTCTGAACTCAGTCACTGTGACAACAGCAGGCTCTTAACAATGAACACAGTCATCCTCTTAGGAACAACTTATCTGCAATGTGCACAATGTCATCTTCATTCGCTACAGTATTGCATGCTGTGACTTCCAAAGTATATGTACAGGCATCACCACTCTCAGAGTCTATGATGCACAAGGCCCCACACAAATTGCTAAGTGTACGAGGTTACCAACTACAAAACTCTGTGGTTTTGCTACGCCTGGATTTGCTGTGTCCATCAGTCTGCCCTTTCCGTTACACTGTTGCCAACATCATATTGTTTTCAAATCACTGTCATTAGCCACTTGCTCAGCTTCACCCTTGCCATGTGGTGAGAATGCTTCCTTAAGAAGTCGAATAATTTAGATTCACTATTCTTAAACCAGTGTCAACAATGATGAAGCTTTTTTACAAAATGGCTAACAAGATGTGATAAAATAGACATGGGGAGCTGTCAATTAAGATCAACAAAGATGACTTCTAGGGATGCTTTGAAAGGTGGATACACTGACTGCAAAAGCACCAGTATTGGTGGTGATTGTGTGGTGACATGATAAATACAGTGTAGACCGCTTATAACGTAAGTCGCCAGAGTCGCAAATATCCAGACTATAAGCGGTACCGCACTATAACCAAAACAACTATTTTACTGCGATAATGGACACTCCAGGCACATTTCTGCCATCGCTGTCACCGTGCTCTAGCTTCTGTATTCGCTTACTAAATAAATTAACAAGCACGGTGTTACGCGTGCACAAGCAAACATGAGCACATCTCGCTCATTGACCACGGAAACGAACTGTCAAAACGCTCAAGTGACGAAGCGCGGCGAGCGAATTGACCTTCGTGCTATCATGCCTCTCGCTTCAACGTGACCTATAAGCGGCGAAAACACGGCGCGCGGCGGACTTTCCCTGTCGCAGATTGCTTTCAAGATAGGGCCAAGGTGATCGCATCGCCTACGTGGATCGTCGCAGATTACGTCCTGCTTCGGTCCACTGAAACCGTTCTGCATTGCTTTGCTGGCGAAAATCTTCTTCTGTTTGCGCCAGTCCCGAACGCAAGTTTCGGATTCTCCGAACGCCCGTGATGCGGCCCGATTTCCGTCTGTCTCCGCACACATGATCACTTTCCTTTTAAATGCGGCATCATGATGAACTCGGTACTTCATGCTGATAGAGCAGACGCAGACAGCGTGAAGACAGATGGTAGACTATTGCCTAAGCACATGTACTGCAGCACATGGAGGAAGCTACGGTAGCTAGGCTCGAGAGTAGCTAGACTCGATGTGCGTGTAAGGCAGCCATTTTGAAGTGCCGACGGCTATATGGTAACGCAGATTTAGGGTCGTACTCGATTTTAATGCGCACGCAATTTTTGGACCTGTTTTATCAGAAAAAAAGTGCGCAGATTCAAGTAAATACGGTATTTGTGGCTTCAGGGGAGCATTTGCCGTCTAGGTTGACTGCCGAACTTCCAGGCAGCCGCACTGTAACCGGTATTTCGTGTCCCGCAACTGCACTATAAGCGATACGCGTATACATAGAGTGCTATAGGAAAATTAACGGGAGTCTGAAAAGACCGTATTATATCCGGTCCTGCACTATAAGCGGTTACGTTATAAGTGGTCTATACTGTACTAACCAAGATAAAGGAAGAACGCTGTTGGTATCCTTTATTTTTCTATGGGGGTGAATGGACTTTTTGAACTGCTTATGAACCAGCTGACACCATAAAATAAGATTGCTCAGAATGCTACAGGGTCTAGTCTTATGCAAACAGCGTGCCATAGGCATAAATTGCAATGTGAACAAGTCTAAATGAACTAGAAAGCACATTTGCATTTTTCAGGGTCATCTGCATCTGTGCATTGGAGTGACTCGGGCTTGAATGCATAGCTTTAAAGGGGTCCTGAACCACCCCTAAAGCTAGGCAAAAAAAATTCACTTATGATTACGATACTCCCTAATGTGAAATTTGAGCGCAGCTCTGTACATGTTTTCAATGCAATATATTGAGGCAAAAAATGTGAGAGAAACATGTCGCAGAGTCGGCAATCATCGTATATTTGATCTGTGGGTCAAACATGTCAACATTTATATATGACTTGTCGAAGCTTCCAGTGTAATCGCTGATGCCGCTTGGCTTCCAGAAAGTACTACAAAATTTGCGTCAGGCATGCAATCAGATTACAAAACAATTGCAAACCATGACAATCAAAACAAGCGCGAATGAGACCAAACCAAGCAAACCAAACAAGCGCGAGCGAGAGCTGACGTGAGCATACAATAGCTACGAAACTAGTGGTCCGGCTGAGACCAGATACGAGTAAGCATCAAGCTGTTGGGCGGGTCCTCATGAAACAAGTTTCTCACGCGAACATTACTGAAGGGGCTGCTCTCATTGGTCTCTGCCATTCGCGGCTCGCATCTTTCGCTGTTGTGCTCGTTTGCTCAGTTACGCCGCAGCTGCCGTTCGCCGCATTAACGGGCCCTTAAGAGCTGCACTCTAAAACACAGTCCACAGATAGCATAAGCTGCTGTTAACATTCCAGCCAAATTTTGCACTTGTGTGCGGCATGTGGGGCTCACAAGTGGAGCCTTTTTCTCAAACACTATTTTTGACGAAGCCTTCTCCTCACCCTTTTTGGGGCTGCTTATTTCATCATATAGCAGATTCATATACACGGCTGCTATTGACCAATAGCTGACATTAATAAAGAAGCATGAGCCGACTATTGTCTGCTTATGCTCAGCCGCGCCTCCCCACGTAGGAATGAAACTTTGGTCACACTGCCTTTGGAGTGTCGTTGCCGTCGGCTCTCACTTAAGGGGGGAAAAGTAGGTTCTAGAAAAAAAAAAAGTTTATTCTTCGAGATATGATGCTGAAAGGTTCTACATATATGTAATGATATGTGCTTCTTTTGAATATGCAGTCCATTTTTTGTTATCTCTTCTGTTTCTAATTTTATGTGAGCTTCCTTTAAATTATTGTTTGCTAAGGTTTTGTAACATATGTGTTCTTTCAGTTTCGCTAAACAGGGTATCAATGTCTTCTGTATGAATCAGGGAACGCCGTAAGACCAACCTTATTGCTCTGCCTTACCTAGAACACGAGTTGCGAGACTTCAAAGTTAAGCACCAGAAAAACTGTTTCGAGTTTTAAATCTGAAACCTCGCAACTCCCATTCTAGGTAAGGCAAAGCAATAAAATTGGTCTTACGGAATTTCTTGAACCATACAGAAGCCATTGATACCCTATTTAGCGAAATTTAAGCCTAGGATATTTTGCATCTCTTTGCAGAAGATATTTAAAAGACACTTGCATAAAATTAGAACCAATAGAGATTAACAAAAATGGACCTAATATTTGAAACAAGCACATCAAATGACACATATGTAGACGTTTACAGCATCATAGCTCAACGAATAGAGGTTTTAAAATTTTTCAATCAAAGACCCACATCTCCCTTTAATTTCGATTAGTCTGGAACATTCAACTAGCCTTGAACTACGTGAAACTTAAAGGGGCCATGAAATACCCCTCAGGCTTGGTGAAATAACATAGTCCACGGATAGCATACGCTGCTGTGAATATCCCAGCCAAATTTTGCTGTCGTATGTAGTGCATGGAGCTCGCACACGAAGCGCAAAGTCACCTTTCTCTCAAACGCTCTCGTTTCAACAAAAGCTATGATCTTCACTCTTTTCTAGGCGCTTTATTTCGTAATAAAGCACATTCCTATATGCAGCTGCTATTGGTCGCTGCGGTCAGCTACACCATGGCCACTGTGAGGTGCCGCCACAAGTCCACTGGCTAAGTGCACTGCGGCTCGCTGAGGACAACCACGTTTGGCTTACGTTTAGCACGTTGTAGGCACCAAAATCTGAAGTCGTGGCGTCTACGTTAACATCCAAAATGAAATTTGAACTGCGCACCATGGTGACATTTTGAAGGCGGAGGGTTGTAGCCCCGGCCCACTCCGCCGTAGCCTTCGCAGTACAAGGCATTGAAGAAGGAACGGGAATACAGCGGAGGGCGTGTTTGACTGCCAATAATGCTTCTTCTGAACGCATTGAAGGACTTTTTGCAGCAATGTATTTCTGAAATAGCCTATATTCACTCCAAATGCCTTTCTTCACTTTGATAAAAAGTGGTTCAGGACCCCTTTAAGGCTAGATCACACGTATGCTAAGCCTGCCACACCTTGCGATGAATAGCGGTTAGCATCTCCAAGGGACGGGCGCGCCAATGCATGCTTACTCCTGGTTGCTCCTGGCTAGATGTGCTTGATATTAATCTTTGTATTGAGTGCTACAAAGTCTGTAATCTGGATTTGCCTACTATCTGTGCAGGATAAAGCTGCTCTGCACCACGTAGCACGGACAGGCTGGAGCACGCGAGCATGCACTCCAGCCCTGCTGTGCACCTAGAGTTGCGTGTAGCCACACATAGTTGCGCCTCCTTCGTAGCGTAAATAACACAGCTGCTGCTCGATTCTGCGACAAGCCCGCCTACCATAACGCCGTAGGAAGGGTATCGTCACTCTATTGTCACCGGTGCTCCTCCACTTCTCTGGAACGGAGGAGATTGAGGGCGAATGGGAAAGGTAAATTCCGCACTTGAAGTATCCGTGCTCATACTAGGTCTTCTTGAAAAACTATTTTGGTAATATATTCCTGGGAGGTACCTCGCTCGTTCAAAGACGTTTTTGAGGCTTCAAAGAAATGTGGTACAGGGCCCCTTTAAGACTATTGGCCATTTAGAAATTGGCATGCTGCAGATCAGCAATTTCACATCACATTCTGAAAATACATATGAAATCTCTTTGGACTTTCCTACTTGCTTTTCAAATTAATAAGTGGACCCAGCCATACACCACATCATACAGAACAATTCATGTTATGGCTTTCTCTGACACTGTCAATTACTGAGTGCATAACATTTTTACCACGTAAAACATGATCCCATACCTCATGAAAGAATGCTGAGAGGAGGAACACCATTACACAAGCCCGGTCTTTTGACATGCCAGAAGCAACCAAAGGCTTGTAGAGGTGGCGCAGACACCACCTGTGCACTGGAATGTTCCAGTTTTGCCAAAAATACTGCACAGTGTCTGCATTCCTGAAAAAATAGAGGATATATGTACATGGGCACTGGAAGAGTAACAGTTTGCCAAAAATACTGCACAATGTCTGCATTCCTGAAAAAATAGAAAACACATGTATGTGGGCACTGGAAGAATAAGTCTTGGAAAAATCACACAAGAAATATATTTTACAAAAAAATTTCGTTTCAACCAGCAGCACTAGGAAACAAGAAAAAATAAGAGACAACTTCAGCTGGAACACACACACCCCCATCCCCCAGCCACTCTCTATTTATATAAAGGTAAGGCTCAGAAATGCTTTTATTTGACTATTGCAGAACCTATACAAACTACATTTATTGCACTTAAAAGACAATAAAATTCTAAAGGTCAGTAGTCTTACAATTTCGATTTTATCTCCCAAAATTATATTAATAATTCACAAAAAAAAAAAGTTGAAATGACAAGTTTAGAACTCCACAATTCCACAACTAAAACAGATATTGCAATTCCATAAAGCGCAACTG
This sequence comes from Dermacentor silvarum, assembly GCF_013339745.2. Taxonomy (NCBI): domain Eukaryota; kingdom Metazoa; phylum Arthropoda; class Arachnida; order Ixodida; family Ixodidae; genus Dermacentor; species Dermacentor silvarum. The sequence goes on from NC_051154.1 coordinate 157,424,907, forward strand.
ATGTAGTGTTTTAACCTGGGGTCTCCAAACTACGGCCTATGGGCCAGATGGGAGGTTGCCCCACCAGCCGGTGGCTGGCTTTGGTCCTTCCAATGATGGCCAGCCTGCAGCGAGCTATTTTTCTCCAAAGCTGTTTTTCCTCACAAAGTCATCTGTTGCACCTCCGCCAGAGAGTTGGGGTTTCTTCACAAAACCTTGCACCATTGCACTTCTGCCAGGAAGCTAGCTTCACTGCAGTCCCAAGATCATGCCACCTCGTCCGAGGCAGCGCCAATGAATCAGGAGCCGCATGCGACTATCGCGTGACGAATGCACAACTGTCTCCGATTGGCCGATCCCAGTCACCACACAAAAAAACATGCTGAAGCTTTCTCGATTTCACCCAGATAAGTTCGAGTGTTCTGGACCCGGAGAACTTTCGCCAGCTTTTTGCCTGCAAAACTACACCATGTAAATAGCTGTATATAAAGCTCCTTTCAAAGTTTCTCGTCACCTCATTCCCAAGCCTGACCTTGGTACAGCAACAAACTTGGTCAGTCCCTGTCACAAACTGAAGTAAGGTATTTAGTATGGCAATGATTATTGTTCACAAATAGAGTAGCCATAAAATGCAGCAATTAAGGCTGCGTGGCTGCGATCACAAAGAATAAAAAGAAAAACAAAATTGGGGGGCACTTCAGACGCAAAGTCATGCAAAATTTTGAAGTTTCATTTTAATAAAATGAGCCAATTCCCCAACTTACACAGATATTTTCTGGCAAGTCAACACGGATTTGTAGAAATCCTGGAATTGTGGTAACAAAACACCAGCAAAAGAAAGCCCTATTTGTAAAAAATGGCGACGTTTCTCATACCACTTCAACAACTCGTAAATATCTGCTTGGTGCAGCTAGAATGACTCAACAAGCAAGAAAGCTGTGTGCTACCGGTAATTGGGAATAAACTTGTTTGCCACCACGAATGTTCATTATTAATGTGAATAGCATTCTTAGCATTGTCGGACCAGTTTTCTTTCCGGCTATCTATCTATCTAATAAAAAATATATGCTGATCCTGAAGGTAGCGCAGTCTTTAAACATTGTGGGCCGATCCCGTGGGTACGGGCCACTCCATGGTTATGTGCCCCTTTTCAATGAACCTCTTTGATGCCAACTTAGGTATGTGCCACTGGGTATGCATGGACTTGGCAGTGCTGCTGCTACATGGTGCAGCGTGTCCAGAGGGTAGCATAAGAGCTGCAGTAACAAATCTCACACACGACGCCTTTCAGCTATTTGCATACTTGGATAGTCATCGTAGACGAGTTCTGCCTGAATTTTTTTTCTGATCAATGTACCCATGGAGATTTTAAAAGCAAAATTCTAATCCTAAAATAGTTATTTCGCTCCTCTCCTGAATGTTATGCCATAAGGTCAACCAAACTCCTCTCCTGGACGTTACGCCGGAAGGTAAAGAAACTAAGTAAAATTATTATTTGAATAAGGCACATCAATTAATTCACATAAAATGTCTAGTCTACACCTAGTACTGTTACTTATGTTTACTAATTTTCACAAAGCTTTATTCCGTTTTTTTTTTTGTTTTTTTTTTAATTGTCTGGCTCTCTACACCACAGCTGGTTGCCAGTACAGCCCCTCTGGCTCAGAAGTTTAAAGACCCCTGGTCTAAACAAAAAAACCACACATTATATTACCGCTTACATGCATTCGTTATCTAGATGTAGGTTTTGCAAAGATCACAGTAACTAACTGACAGTGCAGTTTACAGCCCAAATTTTTCCACTTGAAACAAGCTGTCAGGTGTACTTAGCAAAACTGTGATAACTATTTTTGTCATGGTGCTAAGAGTTGTAAACTACGCATTTCAATTCTTTGACATTGTTATCTTGCAAACATAAATTTGATCACCTAAGAAGCTCAGTCACTAGAAATAAAATTCACAATTAAGACTGTCAGTCACTCAAACTTCTTGTCTTTTAAATAGAAAAAAATTCCATTCTGATCACTTCAGTCACAGCATTTTATACCTCCATCTATATACAGGGTGGTAAGTGCTAAAGAGAGGACCAAGTCTGCCTGAGGAGGGCCATAAAAATTGTGACACAGCAGGTGCCTTTTTTTTCAGCTTCATCTGCATTCTTTCCTTTCTCTCATTCATTTACTATACAAGCTACTCTGCTCAATGAAACCTTTAAAGCTGATGCCCTTGTTGTCATGGAACATCACCACATTTGTCTCTAATAAATAGGGCTATTTACTTTGTTGGCTATACTTGTGAAGCCAGTTTAGGAAATCGCCATTCTTCACTTGGTGTAGAAAAAGTGTAGCTCTGCCCACCTACACGAAGCCATTTTTTATAGCCATAGTGTAGCAAGAAAACTACACTTTCTACACTACAGCTTTGATAAATGTAGGCAGCAGTCAACAAGCTAACAGGCTGGCATTGCAAATGCGTTGTGCCATTTCGTCTGCGGCTGTCGGTGCTGATTAAGCGATGATAGTGAATGTTTGCTGCAGGGACGGCAGCGAAGTGCTGGCATGACCACGTGTCACAGAGGAAGATGAGCTGATATTCCAAGATGGTGCAGGCTGTTTCAGACTCTGCGTTGCATTATATGCATAGAGAAGTCTTTTTGCATTGCACATTCACAATGTATTTAGCTACAGTTTGTCTAGATTTGTTGATGAAAGGAAACACGTACATTGACATTTAGTTTCAGGCAAGGGCATATACGCAGCCAGTGAGTTCGAAGTCAGGCGAAGTGCGGAGTCAGGCACTTTTTGTGTGCTGATGCAGAAGACGATGCACAGTCAGCTCTGAATGGCTATAGTCCAGTCAGCCAAGTGCAGCATATGAAATCATAGCCTTTGTCCGACACTACACTCGTCTGCACGAGCCTCCACAAAGTGTAGGTTAAATAATTTTTTTTTTAAATAGCCCTACTACCTCCTTCTCCCCAAAAGGAAATAAAATGAAGTCTACACCCGGCGACAACTTTATGTGGCAGTGCATCCGAAGCACACATCTTTTTACTGCACATCTGCATGTAGTCCACGAACGTAAGCAACTGGAAGCTACGTAGCATATGTTCTGTAGTATTGTGCATTGTCATGCACACAAGCTCTAGTTGAGCGCATTCTTCATGGAGGGTGCCACCAACCTGTGGCAGAGACTTAAAGCAGATCATGCACGCAGTAAAGCCACTATATACACGTTTTCGCCCATAGAGTTACTATAACCAACTCTAGAGGCAAAGCTTCCCATAGCGCCCATACAGACAATGAGATGAGATTCAGACGAGACACGCAATCAATGCAATCCCGAGCTTTTTAAGTATGGTGGCGCCCTCTAGTTCAGGTGCCTGCAAACATATTCTTCACATACCATAAATATTACATCGAATTTATTTAAATAGGCATCGGATCTTTCTGAATATTATACGGAATGATAATTAATCTGTGGGGTTTTACGTGCCAAAACCATCATATGATTATGAAGTACGCCATAGTGGGGGACTCCGGATGATTAATTTGGACCACCCTGTGGTTCTTTAACGTGCACCTAAATTTAAGTACATGGGTGTTTTCTGCATTTCGCTCTCGAAATGCGGCCGCCGTGGTCGGGATTCGATCCCGCAACCTCGTGCTTAGCAGCCCAACACCATAACCACGAAGCAACCACGGCGAGTTGTGCGGAATGAACTTTACGCATTGTCCATACTTAGGTGCTACGTGTAAATGCATGCTTTTTTATCATATTTTGCATGTTTTTCGCATTACAAAAATTAGTGGTAGTAACATGGCGGCGCCTTAGCGGTTGCCACTTTTTTCACCCATCTTTTCCTCTAGAGTTAGCATACCAGGTCTATGTTTTCACCAACCTTTAGCACGGGGCTTTAGCATGGAGCGGGTCACGCAGACCGGAAGGCTAGGACTGAATGAGGAGTGAAATAAACGTGTCGTTTCTCCGTTCAATGTCAGCTTCATGTTCTTTCACCATAGGCAACACGACAGTGTAAAATAAAACGGAGCAATTATGTTTAGCCTTTTGTTCAAGATTTATTTCATAACAAATAAAATGCTTTGCTTAAAAAAGGATTTACATTTCTTACTGTCCCTAGTTTTCTGATTTCTGGTGTCCATGCCTGGTTTTCCTGGTCCCAAGTGCTGCCAACCCTAGAGAATTTTCCTTAGACCTAGGGACTGTAGGCCTTGCTTAGGAAACATTTCCCAGTTCTAGGGAAAACATGTGCTGCGACATGGAGAAAAGAAAAACTAGGAGACTTGATAAGCTACTAGCTGCTGCGACGACAGAGTGACCGATACGTCGAAATGTTGATGTGACAGCGTGTTTTGATTTCAGTCAGCCCAAATTACTTTCGCATTAGTATGCGAAGTATGACTTGTGGTCATACTGCAGTACAGTGAATGCCCCTCATCAAGCAAACAATAAGGTGTGGACGTCGATGTTCCCCTTTAAATCAAATGTTTATCTGTAACCGGCTAAACAAATGTATGCTGCAATGCCAAACAACGCAACACCTGCAAATCTCGGCATAAGTGGGCACATATATCTAGCGCTGAGCATGACTAGGTGGTCGCGGTGCTGTGTAACCAACTATGCACTCAAATTTACTGTCCATAGGCAGAGCAACAGACTCCCATTGTGGAGTCCCAGTGGTCACGTGTATGGGTGAGCTCTGGCATAGAGTAAAAAAAATAAATGCGTATCTGCTTGTTTGCTGTAAATGACTTGTAAGCACGCAAACGTGGTACTGCTACATTGGTACATCACAGCACATAAGAAAAAGTTATTGCAGATACTTCATATTGGTGTCGTGAAGAGACACACTGTTTTGACATTACTACATATTCTGTAATCCGCTGTAGTTCGGTGCCAGCTTCCTTACAATTCAAATAAGAGTCCATGTCAATCTGGGCATTTTGCGGTTGAAATTTGTTTTGTATGTGGAGTGAGTATACACGTGCTGACTTCTTGTTCTGTGAATGCAGTTTCAAGCAGGAGGCTGTGTTGTTAGCACGAAGAGCTCTGGTTAGCATGGCTCGCACCGCAACATCATTTCAGCTTGAGTGCAGTGACTTCACTATTTAAATTCATAAAACGAGCTTGGAAATAAATTGAAACTATACATTTTATATCTATTTCCACAACAAAAAAATATAACAACAAAAACCATATTGACAAACTGGACAAATGTATCCTACAAAACTCTGGGGAAATCTAGAGAATTTCTTCAGCCAATTTAGGAGAAAACTGGCTTCAGAGGTTGGCAGCACTGCTGTAGACAAAGATAGTGCTGCTGGGTTGTAGCAAGTGTGAGCGAGTGTGAGTAAGCTGATCTTAACTCATCAGGAGCAAACGAGGACAGTGGTGTGTTGAGGAGTGTTTAGTTGGCTGCATCTGATAACAAAGAAAGGAGCTGTGTTGTGTGAAACTGCGATCAACAGCGCAAGTGCATCGCTGGTCCGGTGTGCAGGTGACGACTACCTCGACACCAACAACCTGTCCGTGTACGGCGAGTCCGCGAGGTGTGGAAGAACAACAGCAGAATTAGAAGCAGTGCAAAAAAAAAAAAAAATCTTACATTTACATAATTCTATCACATAAAGGATCGGTATTCTAGGTTATTCACTGCTGCAGACATAATTACTTTTGAAAGACTTTGCCTGTAGCAGTGTAGCACTGGAGGTGCCAATGTATATGGGTGAAAGTGCTCCTAGCACTTCGCAATGACAGTGTTCACCTTCACAGTCACCCTCACAAAGTTCCACCTGTCGCAACAGAAGTGTCCATGTCTGTAATACGAGCGACAGTGTGCCTTTCACTGTGCGAAAACAGTGTGCTTGGCCTGCACAAGGAATGCTGCTGCCCATACACGCTTATGCGTTTCCTGCCCGCCATGTGAAATCTCGTGAAAGTTATTGTATCTCCTAAAGTAAACAACCAAGAAAACTGATGAGGTATTCCATGGAACTTGTGGAAAGGGTTGTCTCCTTTACATAGAATTTCCGATTGCCCAGTTCCTGAATGACCCATGATTTTTCACAATAAAAATGCTTGTTTTACCCAGTCAAAAAAAAAAAAAACAATTAGCTTTTCCAATAGCAATCAACTGGGACCAATAGGAACCAATTGGAAAATCCTTACTTCCAACCGATTACAATTGGGTCAGAGGAGAAACCAATTGGAGCTGCCAATTAAAATGAACTGGACCCAATTTGAACTGATTGGAAAATCCCTAGTTCCAACTGGTTACGATCGAGTTAATGTGAAACCAATGAGTCCGATTGGACTTGCCAATTGGAATCAACTGGGCCCATTGGAAAATCCTTACCTCAAATTGGTTACGATTGAATCAGGGATGCAACCAATGGAGTCCAATTGGACTTGCCAGTTTGAACCAGCTAGGCGCACCTTACATTCCAAACTGAGTCTAATTGGACTACCAATAGGAATAAACTAGCTACAACGTAACCAACTGGGAAATCATACTTTCAGTTTATGAACCCATTCAAGGAAACTGGAATGAGCTATAGCTATATATGCATGCAGTACTAAGGCTATAGCGAACCTGTTTCTGTCAGATGGAATCCTATTTAGGTTTGCTTTGTGGGGTATATATGTGTATTGGTATTGCCCATTGGTGCAACTGGTCATTCCAACCAACTGGTTTCAAACCAATTGGCACCCATTGGGTACAATTGGTCACTCCAACAAAAACCAATTGGTCACGTTCCAGTTGGTTCAATTGGTCTAGTTATGTACTAATTTATGATTGAAAATTTTCGAATTGGTACCAATTGGAAATTTCCCAAGTGGAATCAATTGCTTTTTTTGACAGGGTAATAAAAGCAGTGCTATGCTCCTTCAGATTACCAAATATTGCACTGCTTGCCCTATAACATTATTGCAGTGTATTTCGCATGTTTGGACATGTTCAATAGTGCGCAGCTTTGCATAAAATATGAAGCAGCCTCGAGTTAAATGTGTTTTGAAAAAGGGCTCAGCTATTTCAAAAGTTTCATGTTTATTAATTTTGTGCATACATGAGGAATACAATCGTGCCATTACAGAAGGAGGTCCCAAAGCACAGGGCAGTATGGGGATCTCCTGTCAGGTAGAATATATAAAATAGGTGAAATAAAACAGCAGTTCAACAGCAAAAAAAAAAGTGTACATTTCTGAAAGTTATCACATTCATATTGTTTCTTCAGTGAGGCATTTATATATAATATCAATATTTATCTTCACTTTTTGAAAACGATATAGATATGCTATTTATCTTGTCACTATTTCACGGATAGTCATAATACACCAAGTGAGCTCGCACGAGAACATGCACTTAAAAAAAAAGAAACAATGCTTGTGTGGCTGAATGCACTGGTGAAACCAAAATTGTTAGCAAAACGTTGGCACTATTTGGCATAGTAGCACAAGAGCAGAAGCTCCACACGTGCTCGCACATGTGGATAGTTTTGGCTGTGCTGCCACAGAAAGTTGTCATGAGGTATTAAGTATATGAATTCTATTATGACTAAAATGAGCTGCACACATCACTTCCCACATTTAAAGCAGCATGGGACATCTGAATTTAATAATGTGCAGCACACACAGCCTTTAAATAAGTATGTTAACCATAAAAAACCTCATTACTGTGCAGAGTGCACACATTTATAAAAACAACTGTGTTTTAGACCTTTGAGAAGTAGCCTCACCACCAGTCTCTGTAGAACTCTCTGTCAGCGAAGCGCAGGAGCTCAGCAAATGTGTTCAGCGTTGAATGGAAGAACCAATAGAATGCAAGTAACCAAATTAGTATGTTAGGAACCTGTGAAGTGAAGAGAAAAGATTACTGTCAGTTTGTCAGAGGAAAAAATGTGACAGATAATCAGCTTGAAAAGAAAAGAAAGGAATGAAAAAGAGAGCTATATGTAGAATATGAAATAATTAAAATCCAATGTTTTACGTGCTGAAACCACAACATAATTATGAAGCACGCCTTGGTGGATTAAATTGTGACCACCTGGGGTTCTTTAACGTGCACCTTATTCCACGTACACAAGCATTTTTGAATTCAGCCCCCATCGAAATATGGCCATCACAGCTGGGATTGAACCCACAACTTCAAACTCAGTACCACAATGTCATAGCCACTGGGTGCATGTGGGTGGCGCGCTGGGTGCATGTAGATGAAGAAAGCAAAACAGGAAAATGCATGAAAGACAAATATCTGATTTAAAGGGCTGGCTTTCACAGATTAAAAAATATGTACACTAGTTAGAAGGGCTGAACAACAGAAGAGCTATAACAGCTCAAACTAGTAAACTGCAAAAAATTGTACAGTTTCAAACTTCCATTAAGAACCCATAAACTTCAGAGATGCACAGAGCAGACTTCCTCAATCTGGGTGGCAGCATTCCTGAACAGTTTACTCTTGCCCTAATAAATGCTTTCAGAAATAAAACTGGGATAATAATAATAATAATAATAATAATAATAATAATAATAATAATAATAATAATAATAATAATAATAATAATAATAATAATAATAATAATAATAATAATGAATACCATCACTGAGTGCATATTGGAGAGATAAATGAAGGAGCAGCAAACGACAAACATTTTGACAATACATAGCAACAAATAAGGAGGCACTAGCATAAGATGACAGGCTTTCGCAGCTCCTTATAAAAATTGAAAACCCTATTACCCTTCCAGTGCACTACAGATTAAAGGGGTAAAGGGGAGAAAAAAAGTCACAGGAAAAGCAGTCTGCTTACCGCTAGCTTAAGGAGTCTTTCAAGCATTGCAGGGAAATTCATCTCCTGAAAGAAAAACAAGCGCATTATTAAATTGTGCTACTCTTGAGTACTTTTTAAACAGGGTCAGGCATGCTGAGTATAAGGTGTCTTCAAAAATGCCAGTGATGTAGCACATACTTATGAATACAGAGACATAAACAGCACATTGCATACAAATTTCTTCAAGTAACCACGTCAAGCAAGCCACCTTATATAGGTTCTTGTTTTCTCCACATTTGTAAGCACCTTTCCCCAGAAAGCAAGAAAGTCATCATAAAATCTTTCCATATTTTCATGGGCAATGATAATTAGCCGGCATAGATATAGGCAGATAAGCTCATTTTTTATCAACCATATCAGCTGCAAAATTGAATGATCTGTAGCCATGTGTACCCAGCCTTGCTTACATGGAAAATTTTCTATAAAGATAACAAAAAAGGCCATTTCACATCGCATGATGGCAAGGTGTTAACACAAAGGCATGGAGTAAGATACGACAGGAGCGCCGACTCCGCTCGTCTGGAAAGAACACATTCTGAAACGCCGGTTCCTGCTTCACAGCGTGTTCGCCAGATGGTGCTACGAATGAGGAAAAACTCTGGGGTGGAGAGGCTAGAGCAACAAACCGAAGGAGCAAAGGCGCGGGTGAGCTAAGCCTAAAAAGCATAAGCTTGGGACTCTCTCACGGCGCCTGCTTGCCTATCCGTTTTGTCACCTGCTCCGCACATGCTCTGACGCCTGTAGCGCGCATAGCTCTTGGGGTTCATGGAGTGACGTTAGCAGAAGAAACAAGTCATGTATAATTTTATTTAATTTATTTTATACAGGCTAAATGCAGGGCATTTGTCAGGTGGCCTACATGGAACTTTACAAGGCACAGGAACAGAAAATAAACAAATTACAGAAACTAAGACGGAAAGAATAAAAATGGAAGGAAAAAAAAAGGCGAAGTATCAATTGCGATAGCAAATTAGTAGAGAGCTATTTGGAGTCGGGATAGTAGTTTTATCGGCTGCATAAACATGGACACATTCGCTTACTAACTGAATTAACAAGCGTGGTGTCAGCGCGTACAAGCAAACATGAATAGATCACACTGAATGACCACAGACAACGACTGTCAAAACGCTGGCAGCAAGCGCAGCCGCCGGAGCGGCGAAGGTTCGTGCGGTTTATCGCTGCAACGGAAACTGAGCGGCGAATGCACAGCAGATACAAAGGTCAGAGCCGTGTGGAGATAACAGACGGTGCGGGCGACTGCCACAGCCGCGGGCAAAGTACGAGCGCAGTTGTTGGTAGAGTAGAAGCTGCGCCCCCCCCTCCCTCCCGCGCTGCCTTCCCGCTTTCTTGCTTTCACGTGGGAGATTAAGTGGAAAGTTCCCCTTACGCCCGGTTGCAAGATACGCCTTTGGTGCCGGAGCACAGCGTCGCCCCGCTTCCCTCCCTCCCATACCCCCACGGCCTTTCGCGCGACGGTCGCGTTTGCTTTCCGCCATGCGTTCGCTCTCCGTGATAGCGCGCATCCCCCGTGCGCTTTCGCTCGTGGCGACAATTTTATCGTCCTTGGACTTTATACGGAACCTCACAGTGACGGCGACAACGACTGCCGAAATCCGGTTGAAGTGTCCATATAATTGCTATCGCAATAAAACTATAGCAAAATGGTAAGGCGATATAACGGCAGTTCGGGTGGTGTCAAGCAATGACAGACGACAGCAAAAAGAAGCTTTTATGCAAAAGCTGACGTTTATCACTCTTTTTTATCTGAGCACGCATCAAGTGCTAAGATGCTTCGCTTGCTTCTTTGTTTCTCGCGGTGCTTTTCGTGTCGCCCGGTTCTCTTGCGAGCAGAATCGCCACATTCTCATTAAACATAATAATTGGGAATTCCTGCCAGTGTTTCCTGCTTATTATTTCACAAGAGAAGCTCTGATTATGTGTCTGCATAACTGGGGGAATCATCTCGAAGGCAAGGCTGAGAATTTACAGGGTAGCCAGCTGTTATTTACACTGGCTAACCTCCTTGTCTTTCTTTCCCTTTCTTTCTCTCTCTCTACATTACGACATGTCTCTGGACAAGGAAAGACACCTGCACTGTGTGTAGTTGTAGACAAATTTAAATTGAGCTCCTCCCGTCCTTCTGCATTGGCGTCTTAAGTCTGGTTCCTCCTGGCATTCAGCATCATTGAGCTACGCCAGGCTTCCCTAAACAAATTGAAGGAACGGCTCCGCTTCGAAGTCGAGGCACTTTCTTTACATCTAGTAGGACATCGCCTTTGTCTTTGCTGAAGTAACTATCAAAAATATGCTGCTTCTCGAAGTGTTGCGCACATATTTTGTCCATTGCTTTAAGCGCTCGCTTACTTTCAGGAATTTTTTGACGCCACTGGTGCATTAGTTGAAGATCAGATGGCGCCGCAAAGAACGAAAACTTCTCGCGTCCTTTGCCATACCAAGATTTACAGCCAGGAACAAAACACTGTCCTGTTGCTCAGTCTCTTCACGCACAAGTATCAAGATACCTTGTTCCGTCAGGCATGAATAAACATACTGCAGACATGGTAAACAAAGCCAGGAAGACGAAAATTTCGCACCTTCGCTTCCGCGCATACGTTGAGGAGTGAAAAACAAGTACTTCTTTTGTGTCTTTTTGTATGGCATCATTTATCGTCTGTTTTCTCTAAAGACATGTAAAATGTTTCGCATACGTGCATAAAAGTGCTACCGCGTGTTTATTTGCGCTTTTATTATTTATGCGCATATATTTTTTTGTTTGATTGCTGTCACATCAAAGGTGGACGAGGCACCTCATTTCTAGCAGACAACAAGCTCTACGTGTGCCACCCTGCCGGTTCCGCGCTGCCGTCCAGCACCGGCCTCCGCCACTCAGCGCATGCGCACATGGAAGCAAACTGGCGAGTGTTTTCCATGCGCCTCGACAGATGGCCCTACGCGATGACCAATTTAGCGTTACACGGTTTGTCCCGAGCGAATGCGTTGCCCCGTGGCGGAGTCGGCGCTCCTGTTTATCTTACTCCGTGCACGAAGGCAAGCACGCAAACTGAACTATGTGATAACTAATACAGTGTTGTGCTCTATGACAAACTTTCGTTTTATAAGCTCATGTAGACATAGTAAAATAACAGTAAAATTTCAAAGGTCAACTAATACCAATGATAGTCATGTAGCTCTAACAATGCCTCTGCTTTCTATTGTAAAGCTATAAAAAGAAGCCTGGTATTTTTCTGTGGGTGGTGGCTCATAAAGTGCTTACAATGCAAAATGTCAGTTTCCAATGTCAATAAATTAGAAAATTCTGAGCATGCTCTTTGCACAGCAAGAACACTAGATTTGTAGTTTGCTTTGCATTATGCTCTATGCTTTCACAACATATATGTGGTATTAAAATAACATCCCGGTCATGACATGACTGGTGTTGACAAACCATTAAAGTAAGTACACCATGATGTTGGTGGTTTGCAACTATGTAGCAAATGTGTGTATATTGGCGATCTTTTAATGCAAGTGCAAGCAATTGTCATAAAGGCAGTGACCATGACAGTGGGTACTCTGGAAAGGAACAGATGTGTTCGAAAGTATAGGTATATGTTGTGCACTGAACCTGGCCACTGAGTTCAGCGGATAAGCATGGTTGGTGGACCCCGATTATGGAGCGCCATCTCCCGGGTACAGAAGTATATATATATATATTAAAAGGAACCGTTTATTCCAGCCGAGCTCGAGCTATGACTAAGAAGAACAAGCTGGGTGGCTGATGATGATAAATACAGATGAGAAATTTGTACAAGTGATGATGATGTGTAGATATGAAGAGGAGTCAGTCATGGGTCGCTCTCACACTAATTCCCTCCCGTGGTGGAAGCGGCCGCCTGGTCGCGCGGCATTATGATGAAATGCGGCGAGTGTACGGTTTTAAGCGCTATACATGCTCAATTTCTGTACCACAGCAACGGTGTTCGGAAGAAATTCTAAGGGGCGAGATGCTGTAATTAACCGGAGATGTCTGCTCAATGACCATGTAGGGTCCAATAAAATGAGTGGCGAATTTTTCACAGAAACCGGGAACGTGCACAGGAGTCCATAGAAGAACTTCGTCACCAGGAGAAAAAGTGACAACACGGTGAGTCGAGTCATAGCGATGCTTCCGAACATCCTGAGCGATGTCGGTGTTAATGCGGGCTCGATGACGGCAGGCTTCGAGGTGAGAGAAAAATTGTTCTGAGAAGGGCGTTGCTGAGGACACTGGAGCCGTAAGAAACGAGACGTCCAGAACGAAACTAGGTGAGTGGCCATAGATGAGGAAAAATGGAGAAATGCCGGTGGTGTGTTGCACAGCCGTATTGTAAGCAAAGGTCACAAAAGGCACGATTGCATCCCAGTTGGTGTGGTCGGGGCTGATGTACATTTATCCGATAGAGTATGATGAAAACGCTCTGTCAAGGCATTGGTCTGCGGGTGGTAACTCGAAGTGGTCTTGTGAACGGTGTTTGAGGAGCGCATAACTTTGGTAAGAAGAGACGAGAGGAAGGCTTTGCCGCGGTCACTGAGGAGAATGCACGGAGCTCCGTGACGTAAGAGGATGGTGCACAGAAAGAAATCGGTGACTTCAGCGGCACTCCCACGGGCCGTATTCTGAAACGTTCCACTTCGGCGATATTTATCTTTTCGCTTTCAGGTGCGCGCTGATTGGCTGGTTGAGCAAAATTGAATGACGTCGGGCTCAACCAGCCAATCAGCTCATCCAATTTTGCTAAAACAGCCAATCAGCGCGCACCTGCAAAAGCGAAATATCGTCCAAGTGGAACGTTTCAGAATACGTCCCCAGATTGTATACAGGCTGTCTCGGCGTAGCGTGTCAAATGGTATATGGCCGTAACAATCCAGCGATTGCCATTGGAGGACTTGAGAAGAGGACCATACAAGTCTATTCCAACCCTTGAAGGGCAAAATGGGACAAAGAAGAGGTTGCAAAAGACCAGAAGGAGGAGTCGTAGGTCGTTTGTGGCGTTAAACAAAGAACGCATGATGTGATGTACCGGGCTACGGCATAAGAGAGGCCAGGCCAAGAGCACCGACTGCGTATTCTGTCGTATGTCTTGTGGTATCCGAGATGACCTGCCGTCGGATCATCATGAAAGGCTTCAAGCACCTCATGTTGCAGAGAACGTGGTATGATGGGTACCCATTTGTTGCCATCGACATGATAAATATAGCGATGCAAAGCCCCATCGTGAAGCTTGAATTGTTTAGGTTGTCGACGGAGTCGGGCGTTCGGAGGTGAAGCAGAACCTTGTATGCGGTCGAGAATAGTTCGCCAGTATGGGTCGGTACGTTGGTGGAGGAAACAAGGACAGATTCGTGATTAGGTTTCAGCCAGTCGAGCGATGAGACGGACAAGGGTGATGAAGTGGGCTCGGGCTGTACATCAGTACGATTAGGCGATGCTGAGTCATTATTGCTCCACAAAGTTACCGGTAACGAGATAGAGCATCTGTGTCTTGGTGACTCTTTCCAGACCTGTATGTAACATCGAAATCGTACTCCTGTAAATGGATCACCCAGCGACAAAGGCTACCCGATAAGTTCATTAGCGACCATATCCAGCAGAGTGGGTTATGGTCGGTGACGACTGTAAAGTGGTAACCGTGGAGGTATGGGCGAACTTTTACACTGCCCAAACAACAGCAAGGCACTCTTGTTCGGTGATGGTGTAATTTTTCTCGGCAGCAGTCAGCGTCCGATTGGCATATGCAATGACTCGTTCACGCAAGGTGGTGTCACGTTGCAGGAGAACAGCACCGAGGCCACGACTGCTGGCGTCAGTGTGAACTGCACTTTGGTCAAAGTGGCACAGTACCGGGTCGGACGTCAGGGCCTGCTTGAGTGTCAAAAAGGCACTTTTGCATTCAGCGGACCAAACGAAGGGCGTGTTATTTGAGAGGAGTTGACGAAGCGGAGACGCAAGCGCAGCGAAGTTTCGTATGAAGCGCCAAGAGTACGAAGCCAGTCCGAGAAAACTGCGCAGGTCTTTTTGGCGCAGAGGACGAGGAAACTCAAGGACGGCGGATTGTTTCTCAGGGTCTGGTCGAATGCCTTCTTTGCTGACTAAGTGCCCCTGAACTTTGATAGACTTGCCTGCGAAAGTGCATTTTTTCGTGTTGAGCTGTAGGCCAGCATTTGCGAGGCAGGTTAGCACTTGTTCAAGACGCTGCAGGTGTTCTGGAAACGTGGTTGAAAACACTACGATGTCGTCGAGATAGCAAGGACAGGTCTTCCATTCTAAACCGCGCAGGACATTATCTATGATGCGTTCGAAGGTGGAAGGCGCATTGCAGAGCCCAACGGGCATCACATTAAACTTGTATAGCCTTTCTGGCGTGGCAAAAGCAGTTTTCTCTTTGTCGGACTATGACACCGGTATTTGCCAGTAGCCGGATCTAAGATTAAGACTAGAAAAATATTCGGCACCCTGTGAAGAATCTAGTGCGTCGTCGATCCGTAGCAAAGAGTAAACATCCTTGTGCGGGATTTTGTTCAGGGAACGGTAATCGACACAAAAGCGCACTGAACCGTCTTTCTTCTGCACTAGAACTGGAGAGGACCAGGGGCTCGAGGAAGGTCGTACAATATTCCATCGAAGCAAGCCCGATAAATTTTCCTCGATAATTTCGCGCTCCTTATGAGACATGCAATATGGCCGCCGGTGAACAATTCGGGAGCTGTCGGTGTGTGTGCGATGATGAGTCGCGGCAGCCGTCATACCGAGGGCTGGCGAATTGATGTCGAACAAGGAACAGTGTTTTTCTAATAGTGCGAGCAGAGTGCAATTCTGGGCAGCGGTCAGGTCAGGGCTTATGGTTGCCGAGAGCGGTGTGGAAGAGGCAGTGAGTGGCGACGACGTTGACTCTGGTTGCACAGGTAAAAGGGCAACAACTGCATTAGGCTGTGTATCAACAGCGCAAGTGACACTTGATCCACGAGGTAGCAGTCGAGGTTCGGTAGTTTGGTTTAACGCGGTGAAGAATGCAGAGCCATGAGAGAAGCGAACAAGGCCAGGAGTAATAAGAATTCCTCTAGATAGCGTATGACCGTAGGGAAGAATGAGAATGTCACTATCCCAAATGTCACTGGAATTAACAGTTATAATTTCTTCTCTAGATGGCCAAAGAACATATTCGGAGGAGGTGATGAGGCACATGTTTTCTTCATAATCAGGAAGAGAGTAACCGGTGGCATTCAGGTGTACGAGTTGCTCACGACAAGTGATAGCAGCGGATGCCGAAGACAAAAAAATCCCAGCCTAAAATAACTTCGTGGGAACACTCGGGAAACACAGCAAAAACAATGTGATGACGTATTCCATCAATGAATACTCGAACTGTACATTGCGTGATGGGACGAAGAACAGCGTTGGTCACTGCACGAAGAGACAGGCCGCAATAAGGCATCATCACTTTCCGGAGGCGGGAACAAAAGTCTGCGCGAATAATCGAAATGGCGGCACCTGTGTCAATGAGAGCTTCGACGGGCACACCTTCCGCAAACACTGACAAGTTCGACAGTCACTCTGGAGAAATTGTAGGTTGTCCGGCGGATGCAGTTTCCCCTCCTAAAACTGCATTGGAGAGTTTTCTGAGTGGGCGTTGGAGACATGAGAAGCAGGTCGGAGAGGTGCTCTGGAACGACAACGTGGAGAAGGCGACCTGTGGCGAGATTCTCGAGAATTGAGAGGTGTGTTCGTAGGTTATGGAGGAGAGTGTGATCAGTGAAATGAAGAGCGGTAGGAGGTTCTCTGGTAGCCCGTTGCTTAGACGGACGCCTGTTCACTCTTCGGGTGTATAACCACGTTGCTCATCCTGTTGGCGCCATCTACAGAACTGGGAGATATGCCCGCGGTAGCCACAATAGTAGCAAGTAGGTCGAGCAGGAAGCAGAGCGGAGCGGTAAGGATGTACGCGCTCTGGTGGCGACAGTGAAGCCACAGGGGCATAGTGGTCCGTTGGTAGAGAGGCCACGGTGACCGGAGGGAGAGCCGCGACGTCGGCATATGTTGGCACATGTGGGGCCGTCGGAGCACGTTAGACGTGATGCAGAGGCAATCTCTTGCTTGATTATCTCGCGTAAGCCGGTAGGAGAAGGGGCGACGCTAGGTTCTGTCGCACAGGAAGAGCACCGCCCGTGAAGTTCCTCCTGAACGATATCACGTACGAGCGTGCACAATTCTACTGTTGAAGGCAGATGGAGGTCTGTGTTATCCGTGCATAGCCATAGAGATTGAAGTTCCTCTAGGCGCTGGCAAGTGGCTATTACATCTTGGATGGTGGCAGAATTTTGCGTGGCGAGAGCGCTAAAGGCGATGGTGCTTATGCCTTTAATAATATGCCGTATACGGTCGGTCTGGGACATGGTGGCGTCGACACGTTTGCACAGAGCTAGCACATCCTCAATGTATGATGTGTATGATTCCCTGGGGAACTGGACACGCTCGAGCGTCTTCTTCACGACCTCAGCGCTAACAGCAGAAGCGCCAAATATATGGCGAAGTTGCTGCGTGAACGTTTCCCAGTCGGGGATATCAGGCTGATGGTTCCAAAACAAGGTTTTCGCGACATCAGTGAGGTAGAAGGGGATATTGTGCAAGTTCTGCGTGTTATTCCACTTATTGAAGTCGCTTGCCAGGTTGTAGTTTTGGAGCCATTCCTCAACATCATCTCCCCGCAGACCAGCGATGACTGGTGGGTCATGGTGGTGGTTGTGGATGGCCACGACGAACAGCGAAGGCTGTGCTGGGGTGGTAGTAGTGGACGTGCTCGGATTGTCTTGAGCAGACATGGCAGTAGGTGGTATGCGGCGACCCGAGCGGAGCTCCAGTGAGAAGGGCGAGAGGTCTCGGGGAACGAAAAGCACCTTCCACCACTTATAAGGAACCGTTTATTCCAGCCGAGCTCGAGCTACGATGACGAAGAACAAGCTGGGCGGCTGATGATGATAAATACAGATGAGGAATTTGTACACGTGATGATGATGTGTAGAGATGAAGAAGAGTCAGTCATGGGTCACTCTCACTATATATATATACACCTGTGTTAGCCAGTTTCCCCCAGTCGGTGTTTGGTTTTTATGCTGGCAATAAAGTCACATTACCGATACCGCCTCGTGCCGATGCCGCCTTGTGATACGACCCGCGCTACGTAAAAGTACAGTTAAACCTGCTTATAACGAACCTCTATATAACGAAGTTTTTCTATTCCCCGCCGTTACTCCATAGAAGCACATGTATTTGAGACCTCTACGTAACTAAGTGGCAGCGGCAGACCCCCTCGATATAACGAATTTTCCCCTCCGACCGCCTAGAGATTTCGCCCCAAATTTTGTCATTTTTGCGCGAGCAGCAACCGGAAGCACCTTCTCCGCCGCGACGGAATGCGAAGCGAGCGCACGTGTGCGTGCGTGCGTGTGCGAGGAGGCCCTGCATCCCTCGACCGCCGCGGGCGTGACCTTTCTCCCTCCCTTCATTCAAATCTGATCCTGCCGCTTGCTGCAGCTGGCCTAGCCCGCCAAGCCGGCACTCTCTCCTTTTCCAGCTGATGTTGCCGACGCGCTGGTACACGCTGTGGCACATCAGACTCGATGAGCGCGGACACGCGATGTCAAACGCTGGCGGCATGTGGAAGCGCCGTTGGAGAAGCGAGCGAAGTGACCTTCGTGCTGTTGTCTATCGTTTCAACGCAAACTGAGCGCCGAGAACACACAGCACGCACAAGGCTACGAGCCGCCGACGCACCTACACTGCTAGACTCTGCCCCAACGCAGATCGCTTTCAAGATACGGCCTACGCGACCGCGCGCCGCCGCGCAGTACGCAGTTGGTGCCAGAGTACACAACGCCGCCCCGCTATCCCTCCCCCTCGCTCCCTCGCCGGTGCCTCGAGCGCAATGGAAGAAGGCGGGCTTCCTCCCTACTTTTCTTGCGCACGCGAGATTTAGACGCGGTCGTCGGCTCCCCTCGCACGTTTTCACTCGCACATACAGCATACGGCGCGTGGCGACTGCGTTATCGCCCTTGGACTTTAGGGTACGGCCACGCTAGCGGCAAAAACGCGCGTCAGAAACGCGCGGAAACGCGTCATGCCGTGCGCGGGAAAAGCGGCAGGAATCGGGGGTCTTGCGGCGTGCCGCGCGAAATGGGTTCGAGACCCATTTCTGCGGCAAATGCCGCGTGCCGCGAGATGAAGAACCAATCAACAGCGACGAGGGTGACGTCAAGGAGCCATCACAACCGGACCGCCGCCGGTCCGCGCCGGGTTTTCAATCGTCGTCTCTCGCATGAAACAGCATGAAACAACGAGCGATCGCGGTGTTGCTCGCGCGTTCGGAGAGCGCGGGAGATATCACGCTGCCGCGTGGCGAGACGCGCGTGCCGCGGTGGCCTCGCGGCAAGGCGCTGACGCGCGCGTTTTAGCGTGGTCGTACTCGTACCTATACGGAATATCTATGAGCCAAAACCAATTTTAGGGCCACAACGCGCCATGGACACCATCTTTATATAGCAAATACGGATCTCAAGGGCCATACTTTTGCTGGCGGAAACCGAAAATACGTCATAGTTGTCGCCCCCGGCACTTTGGGCGGCCAATGCCATCGTCAAGCCACCAAGCCAAGCGACATGAAAAGTCAATATGGCCGCTCGGGCCGGCGCGGGGTGGCAGTTCGCAACGTATGATGCGGGAACGGTCCCACAGTTGCGACGCAACAGCGGGGTTACCAATGCATTGGGTTCTATGGGAGCTGTGCCGGGACCGGTCGAAAACGACGCAACAGCGAAGTTCTACTGTAACACTATATGACGCTACGACGCCATCGTGATGCTCGCTCTTCGTTTCCGATGCCTCGCGCTTGTGCGAAACGACACGCGTCCACGCATCCGGTACCTGGTGTGACATTCCGAGGATGAGTGCTTCGACGAAAACGGAAAACGGGTGCGCGTTACAATTGAGGACGCGTTAGAATCGAGTAAATACGGTAAGCATTTATTTTTCGAATTTTCGTGCCGAACCTGCATATAACGAAATCCTCTTTATAACGAAGTTTTTCGGGAATTTGTCAATTTCGTTATATCCAGGTTTAACTGTATATGCAAAAATAAACCCGAGTGAAAAATGACTCGGGTTTCTGACTCAGGTTGCTATTATACAGGACAATCAGGATTGCATGTTTTTTTTTGACCTCATTCAACACTTAGCTTTCTGGTACCAAGGATTAGTACGTACATGGTGCATGACTGGCTACACTCAACATGACCAGTTGATAGAATTAATGTTCCTTTAACTGCTCACGTTTGACTGCTCAGATTGTAAATGACTGACAGCACTGTGCAAAAGCTGACCACTGCCATGTTTTCAGGAAAGTATATTTTTCGGTACAATATGCAGTTTCAGTTAAGCAGCACACAGGAGTGAGCGCAAGAAACACCAGCGCCAAACAAATGGCCGCATTTGTACAAAATAGGCCTGCAGAACAACCAAGGTGTTTGCAGAAAGCAAAGCAGAAGATGGCTTGCTCTGTTTCTATTCATCTGTACACTGACACAGATGCATCACGGGTGATTGCAACCTATAAATACACCCAGCAGGAAAAGCCAAGAGTGGTTTAATGAAAGTTCATTTCATAGTGAGTCCTGCTCATTTTTATTTTCTTATTTACTGACTACATACTCAATTTCATCAGCTGTCATTTAAACTGTTTCTTAAAATAATCAAAGGCTTGGACGAACATTAAAGTCAGGACGTTGTTACGTATCTACCTGGGCCAGCGTATAACTTGTACATTCCCCACAAGGCAGCCCGTTTCGTTGGCGTCGCCCAGACGGCGACAGTCCCCGACATCGACGAGATGGGCAAACAAGCGCCCCAACTCGGCAGTGCACATTCTTTGGGTGCTTCCCCCGATTCCACCCCCTTCATCAGCGGCCGCCTACGTGGCGACGCGGCCCGACAGCGGCAGTGACATTCGGACAAAGAAGCTCACTTAGAAGCGACCGACCACAACCGCCACCCTTCGTTAGAAGCGAGGATTAGCGTGAAGGCCATTCTCCCGACCCTGGCAAGAGAACCGTCGGAGGGCAAGAAACTAAGTCACCGACTTTCGTGGAAGGAGTGTGTACCCCGTTTCCGGATTGCCTCGTCCTTGCTTCGAAGGTGCAACATTAGAAGCGCAGTTCAGCGAATCATACGACCACTCTGATTGGCCACATCAAGGTCATCTGATTCCCTAGTCGGATTAACTAGGGAAGACCGATGTTTTATAAGGAGACATGTAGTGAGCGGAGGGGTTGACGTGACCTGATACGAACGCAGACGTTGAATATGCTCCTGATGGAGTGGGCTTCCGTACCCGGAGCCGGTGTAAATAATGTAAATTAAATCAGTTTCCTTACTTCTACTACCGGATATACTCCTCAATGGGCATGGTGGATTCCTGGCCTAAACGCCACATCGAGCTGCAACAACGTTCTACCTTCAAAGAAAGAAAGCATGCGATCAAATACAATGTTACAATGTAAATGACACAAAGCTTGTTTGAGTTGGGTAGCAACACTAGCGGATGGCACGCGCACTGTCTTGTTGAGTGTAACTGTTAGCTGTGCCACAAGGACGAAGGCGATATATGAGGTATGTTCAAAAAGGAACCAAACTTTTGAAATAGTGCACCAACTGGCAGTGGGGGTGCACTGCGGCTACTGAACGCACATAGTGGAAGGTTTAGACAATGAAGTTCCATTTGCCACATTTCGCTATGACCACTAATTGGCGAGCTACTGCCACTGAAGTGAGCACATGTACAAGCTGTTCACCAGATTAGTGCCAAAGTGACAATAAAAGAGCTTGAAGAACAACGTGTCTGTGTGAAATTTTGCTACAAACTTTGCAAAACTTTCAGAGAGACATTGCAATTGCTTAGCCAAGAATACAGGGAGGGCTGTATGAGTTGCCTGCAGTGCTATGAGTGGTTTAAGCATTTTGAACACAGCAGAATGTTGGTCAGTGACAATCCCAAGACTGGACGACCTTCCACGTCAACAAATGATGACCATGTCGAAATAGTTTGTGATGTGATTCGTGGAAATCGTTGTTTAACTGTTCAAGAAGTTGCTGATGAAGGGGGCATCAGCGTAGGATCATGCGATCAAATTGCAAAGTGCAAAATTCGTGCTGCCTTTGTTGACTCGCGATCAGAAACAGACCCGTGTTGAAATCAGCCAGGAACTGCTTGCCAATGACAATGAAAACTTCCTTAAGAACATGATAACAGGTGATGAGACATGGGTTTATGGCTATGATATTGAAACAAAGGTGCAGTTGTCGCAGTGGATGGGCAAAGGGTCTCCTTGTCCAAAAAAAAGCACGCAAGAGTCGGTCAAAGATCAAGGTGATGTTTGTTGTATTTTTTTACTGCAAAGGCATTTTCCATCAGGAACTTGTACCACGTGGTCAGGTGGTAAACAAGAAAGTCTACCAGGGAATTCTAGTGCGTTTGAGGGATGCTGTGCGCAGTAAGAGGTCTAAATTGTGGGAAAACCATACTTGGATGTTGCTTCATGAAAATGCGCCGGCTCACGCGTCGCTCCTTGTCCACAGCTATGTAGCAAAACATCACACTCCCATTGTATCTCATATCTCATCCACCATATTCTCCGGACCTAGCCACAGCAGACATCTTCCTGTTTCTCAAAAAACCACGTAGAAAGGACGTTGTTTCCAAACCACAGAGGAGATTCAGGACTGTGCAACAAGAGACCTGCGTGCCATCCCAGAAAGTGCATTCCAGGAGGCTTTCCTTAAATGGAAGAAATGATGGGAACAGTGTATTGCTAGTAGAGGGATCTACTTTGAGGGGGACAGTGCTTAAAATGCTGTACAATAAGCAATAAAGATGTTGTAGCAAAAGTTCGGTTTCTTTTTGAACACACCTTGTATGATGCTTGTCAAGGAAATAATGGCAACGAGAGGCGTGCGCGCAGAAGTACGACACACATGTAAATACATTTAGGGCTTTCATATGCCTCTCTTGTCACAGTGGCACATGCCCATTCGAGGGGATTGGCCAAGAATGGACACGCACACAGTGGTTCATACTGAATGGTTAAATAAAATAAAATCAAGTAAATCAGAGCATCCATTGAATATTATGTGCTGTTCCACTAAGATGTATGTATGCTTTAGAGATACCTATGACCTGACATTAAATGTACATGGTTTAAATCATGCTTTATTGTTTGATTATACAGGACAGAAGTATGCTCGCTGTCACTACTTTGTTGGTCTGCATTCAGCGCTATATTAATCATAAAAAAACTTGCGCACTTGGACTGAACCCCAGGAGGTAGGCAAAGAAAGCTTTGGTTTAAACTGGTAAACTGCTCTGTAGGAGATGGTGAGCTATGCATTGAAACAACTGTGGAAGCTTATGTTTCACTACTGTGCAATGCAGAAGCTACAAGCATTACAATAATCAGATGCGAGTGAGCACTTGAAGACAGTTAAGTGGTACCTACTAATCTATGAGGACTATTTTCCCACCTCATTTAACTGGTTAAAGCTATTGAAATCATTAGAAACCATGAGAAATCAGAAAAAAAGAAGACCCTCTTATTCGGTAGGGATTTGAGAAATATCTCATTATGCTGGTCATTTAAATTTAAACCTTGAGCTCAATGAAGTTGAAGTTTATTGACAATTCGTAATTGTACAATAAATTTGTACAGGATGAGTGTGCAATAGGTGGCCCCAAAGTGAAAACTGCCAGAGGGACCTCCTAACAAAAAGTATACGGAGGATGAGTACATTAGTCAGCAGACAATGGCAGATTAGCGGGATAAAAATACATTATCAAAGATATGCATGAAAATTATGGCAACGAATAAGAATAATTACAGGTTGTTTAAAACAAAGAAATCAAAAGAAGGAAAACAAGGGTATCAAACCAATAGATTATCTAATAAATGAATTCAAAGACATTGACAAAATGAGTACATTGTACATGATTTTAAATCATGTGGTAATATGTTCCAAAGTGATTGAGTGAAGAAGATAAGCTTTAGAATACCCCAAGTATGATTTTCATCAATCTAGATCATTTAATTACCTGAAAAGGCTTCAGTGAGTTTTCCATAATGGGTACTATCCACTGCTGGGCCAAGGCCAGGATCAGCTGCAACAGCAATAACTTGAAAAAAAAAAAGAAAGGAAAGAAAGAAGGTAAACATGATTAAAATGATCTCAAGTTGTACTGCATGACTGATTAACAAGGCTTTATTTACAATACACATCTTTCTTGCTGCCAAAATGCCACCTTCGGTGAAACAGGTGGTATACTGGCACATCAGACTGGTCATTTCAGTGACGATAACCTAATTTCCTTGAAGTGTTCATGGCATATTTGCTTACCAGAAATCCTTAAACCTGCCCCCAAACACAGGTGTCACCCATATTCCAGATATCACATTTCAGGCGCCTTAACAAAGTGGAAATCGTATGCGCAAAATCGATGTTTTAATATCTTGCACAAATGATAAGGGTCCGCATCGAACATTTTTCTAGTTTTCTTTACAAATTAATGTTTCTTTTCAGAAAAGTGACAACTGTATAGATGCATGTGTGCTCAGATGCATACTAACACCTGACAATACAAATAAGAAGGCATATGGCTAAGAGTATGGCTTGACACAACCTGTTCTATTACTCTTTTGATGGGAAGATTGCTCTTTTATGACCTCCCAAGCTGAAATTAAAAATTTTTTTTACAAGTGCCCTTATGAAACATTGCCTTCGGCCTGTGGCTTCCCTTGTTCAACCACCGTTGATCACTTGAAGTCTATCTTCCTATGAACCATTTTTCTTGTTTAGACATCTTATCCTCAGCCACTCTAGACTGCATTTCCCACCATTCCCTTGGCATTCATTCTTACTCTAATAGACCACTGGTTCTACACATCACATGACCTACCAGTTCCACTTTTATTGCAATAGCAATTATATTTGGACACTCCAGCAGCACTTGCAGCATCAGAATCATGTCCTGACCATGTGTGCGTGTGTCAGCATTACAAATACACACACACTGCTTCGGCTACCGGCAGCCTGCTTTGGAATGCAAAAGAGAATGCAGAACTGGCATTCTGTGTACACCACACACTGTATTTCTCTGTTGAACATGAAGTGCTATTCCGGAGCCCATGGCACAGGATTATCACACATCTTTACTGCTTTGAGAGGCTGGGCTGACAACCCTGCGAGCAATCCCTTATCTCTCCCTTTTTCTGGGCTATTCAATGGAAGCTGTTCACCTTGGCTAAAGAGTCATGTGTTTCTACTGTTTAGCTTTGGTATCTGAGCAAACAAAGCTATTCACGAGTTCTACAGGCCTGCAGTGATGGCAATGTGGCAGCGTTGTGTTTACTGGGCTATTTGTTGGGAACATGTATGGCCTTGACACTTGACACCAACTTGTTCAACTTTAAAGTTCTGCTCACATGCTAGGCATATTACTCTTTTCCTGGAAGATTTATTTTTCACTTATCATGAATGCAATTCTTGTCAAGAAGCTACCTTTCTTTTTGGGTTACTGAAAGCACTCGGCAATCTGAAATGGATATAAAGAGAAAGTTTAGGTGAACAGGTAATACATATCAGCAAGAAACTTAATGCAAGACAGAAAAGTTAAAGGAAGAATACTTAATGCACACATTTCCTTCTTTTGTCACTCCTGTCTGTCTTTCACCACATTTTTTGCAAAAGTTTAAGATGTTACTTTTTTTTTTTTTTTTCCCACAGTACTACCACTGCTGTGGTCTAAATGGTTGCATGAAGGTTAACTGAATTAACTCACAGATTCCAGAAAACGCCGAAACAGGAAGCGCTTCCTTATTCTTGATGACCGTGGAAAGTTGAGCTCATAGCAGAGGGTTGGCACAAAAATGAAATAATAAATATCTGCAAAAATAGGATAAAGCATCTACCATTAATGAACTCTGGATGTTCCATATACTCTGTAATCTTACAATAGTAACACAGCCACACTTAGAGGAAGACAGCTTAACAAATTCTATCTATCTATCGAACCCTCTTTCTGGAATAATCTTACACTGCAGAAAGACTAAAAGAAGGGCACGCATAGATCAGGATGTAGAACAAGTCATCTAGTTCTACATGTGTCTTCTTTGAGTCGTATTGCAATATCATTAGGCTAATTCAAGTTCAACCAAATAACCCAAGTCAAAATGCTACTGCAAACTTTAGGGTCTTCTAGTTGGTTGTCACGATTCTAATACATGCCGAATGTAAGCTTCTAAAGTGAGCCAGGATGCTTAAGGGCTCCTAAACCACCATTAGCTCGAAAATGTGTGACATAGTGGCAGCTGTGAGCCAGTTCACAATGAACATACAGCCGCAAGAATTTTTTGACATAATTCCATAATAGGAAAGTTACAAGCGTTAGATAAATGACTACACAGCCAGCTGCAGTTCCTTGTTCGCTTTCACTACCCTCCCCACTAGCGATCTCTCCTCCTCACTGAGTGCTCTTACCAACTCAATGTAGTGCAGCAAAGGCTACAGATTCCATCAACACACCAGAGGAAAGACTACTCTACCTGATCACCCTTCATGCAATGCCAATTGAATGGAAGTTTCATAAAAAAATTCAGTGGCGCACAATGGGCGAGCCCCCCCCCCCCCCCCTATTCTAAGAGCACACAGCCGTCTCTCATTCTGTTGGCACTATTGTCCCTCATCGAACAACCAATTGATTGCTTTTACCTTCTTGACGTCATGCACAGCACCCTGCTTGCATCACAACATGCAAAGAGGGACTAGAAAAGCCAGGAGAGGAGCATGGGATTGTTTTTTAAATTTGTGAAGGCTTACAGCAACACTGGGAAGAAATATGCATGCCTTGTGCCTTGTATGGCCTGTTTAGAAATTGTGCTACTTTGAAAATCTCAGGTTCATTCATGTGATGGATCACTGCTCTCACAAATTGCAACAATGTCCTCCAAAAATGACCTCCTCCTGTGCTGGAGCCTAAATTTGCAGCAGTATTCATTCAAGTTGCATTCCAAAAAAAGGCGAGTCTCAATGGTAGCACCAATGGTTGAAGTTGAAGCCGCCAACACACGATTTAGCCGAGACATTTCTGTTTTAGCTTTCCCGTTTCTCTTCCTAATTAAAATTCTCAACATTACTTTTGTTTTGCCACATGCAATCCAACACATTTTCAAAATAAAAAGATACCCTATGTTTTTGTGTTTTACCAATTTGTGAATGAGTTTTTTTTATGGTGGTGAGTTCCTGTATTAAGGCAGTTTAGAGAAATGAGTCCTGGGAGCTCAGCGAGAACTTGTCTCACACTTGCCAGCTGAGCAGTTGCATTTTTTGTATGGGCATGAAAGATGGTTGCTGTGAACGAGATACTTCTGCTAAGCCTCATGAAACTTTTGCGCAGTCCTCATGGCATGGACCAGAACACATTTTGAAAGATGTCCTCCTTGCGATTGCCAAGCTATAATGAGGCTGAAGGGCAAGTGCCAGTTGTTTTGAGCATCTATCAGCACTAACTATTTCTCTGGTCTGGAAATGTGGCATGCCCTTCTGTATTCACCTTCCCCAACGAGTTAATCAGTTACAGCTTGCCTTTGGGACAAATGCTCTTTTGATTGAGCTGGAACAACGCCAATTGAGCTTCAGCTAGAATCATTGCTCAAACACTGAATATCCCCTTCGAACACTCAACACTCAAAACACCAAAACCCCTACAGAGTGTTTCTGCCAGTACAGAACCTTCTCCTTCCTCTTGGACATGCACTGCAAGTGAGGGATGCAGGCTTAGGCATGTCTCCAGTAAGCAATGGCCTATGCATGCACCTAGATGCCAGTGCAGCAGTGTGCTTGACAACAAGCCCTGCATTACCAACCAAGTGCATGAGTGCTTTGGCCAACAATGGCTTCCCTTTTGTGGTAAGAGCTTCCATGAAAGTGTATAAAGGGCTAGTAACTTTCCCAGTTGAGAGAGCCCTTGCCTTTGAGCTGACTGCCCTTCTCGTAACCATGCAAATAAATGTTAAAATTTTTTTTCCCCGTCATTTCAAACCTGCCCAAACCTTCTGTGGTGATCGGCCTGGTGCGAATCCTGCCCGCTGTGTTGATGCTACCTCTGAGACTGAGGAGCCCTTTTAATAACAGTCTGCTAACAAATATATCAAGCAATTTAGAAGCCCAAAATAGTGGTGTGCAAATATTGAAAACTAATCATACAAATCAAACAGTCATTGCTTTCAATTTATATTCTATTAGAGAATTCTCTATACAAAGATGTCAAATACTATTAGTTTCAGTTCAAATATAAGGGAATAACAAAACTTACAGGAATCTACAGGGAAAAAGCCAAATGCAAGTGGTGACAGATACTTTGTCAGTGAATGCCCCTTACTGCAGCTGGCAGCCAGTAGTACACACTGTGTCCAGGTGCCGCCAGCCATGCATTTTGGCTCTGTCTGGTTTCAGCTCTACGAACTACCATATTTTCAAGCATACAGTCTGCCGACTATACAAAGTTCAAGAATTGAAATTTTGCGGGGTGTGAACTACACATGATTTTATTTCTGAAGATCAGAGAGGCCCATGTTACCGCATGCGGTTGTGACGCTCGATTTCATGAGACTACCATTTTGGGCAGGAGTGGCAATGCCTCTTCTCGTCTTGCACTGGAGGCCTTTTTTATCAAGCAGAACAGAGATCGGTGTGTAAGTGAGCCGTCTATCTCTTTACTTGACGCCGAATTTGACTTCTTGCGAAACCGTCTTTAATCTACACGTGCCTTTCTTATCGTCCGGCCTGCGCATGCGTGACAAGAGGATATATATGTGTGTACAATCCTTCCTTTGCATTAAACAGTTGTGAGTAGCGCTTGTCCTTGTTTCTCCCTTTCTTGTGTCTGTCTCTTTTATTGCGCTGAGTTACTTGTTCAGAGGTGCGCTTGAGGAAAGCGAGACCAGACTGCGGCTGAAAATTTGTGCAAAACCTCGTATATGCACAAAACATTGTTGCAAAATGCAAAACGTATTTACGCGTATACACGACTTCATCTATGCACAAAACACAAGAACAGTTGTGACAGCACCAAAAAGATGAACATGACATTGTTGAAGCTCAGTGTTGTCAAGAGTTCACAAGAATTCAGAATTCTGAAGGCGATGAAGAAATTGAGGAGTCGTTTGTAATATCTGACATGCTTGACTTGTTTTGTTCCGACACCCCTGATGAAAGTGGTCTTGATGGCTTATTGACTCCTATATATGCTTTTACTGGTTGACAATAAATTTTCTGCTTACCTATTGTTATACTGGTTGCAGACAAGCTAGAAAAACCTATTTGAAGTCAAAGTTTCTCCCTGCAAACTATACAGCGGGTGCAGGCTATCTAAAAAATAACTTTATTTTAAGCCCAAATTGGCCTCTGTGGACTATAAATTGGGTGCGGTCTATGGTCCAGAAAATACGGTACTTGCAGCAAATGGTCTATGTAGCTATGTAGTAGAATAGTGTAGAAGAGCACATCATTCTGAGAAATTCAAAATAAAAAAATTATTTTGTATGTAAAGTGAATCTTACCATACAGGTTCAAATTATCAGGGTAGATGACAAACTTTGTCATGTGGCCATTGGTGGTGCGTCCATTCACCCCCTGGGTTATCTCTGAAAATGTATGAGCACAAGTGTTTATTCAAAAATGCACACACAGAAGCTTTAGAAACCATGGCCTGCCGCCACATGCCAATACACAGGCTTACAATATAATCTGTGGAACCCTGCTAATATTGTTCCAACCCTATATACTAGCACAAACCCTGCAAATAGTTTATGCCTGCATTCTTGAATCTGTATATTGCTCCAGCATGTTTCACTTACGAATGCAGATTCTCGACTCGCATCACATTACTCATCATCACAATAACTTACCGTTGCTGCAATTATTTGCAATATTTGCATAATTCGCAATATACAAGGTAATGACATGACCTGGCGTGGTGGCATAGTGGCGTTGGTGTTTTGCTGCTAATCTTGAGGCTGCGGGATCCAATCCTAGTCGCATTTCGATTTGGACGAAACGCGAAAAGCCCTGTGTACCGTGCACACTGGGTGCACTCTTTCGTTACCGCACCTATAGAAATTGATCGATTTGATTGACAGCCTTTTCTATGCATTGTTAAACATTTCCTTTGGAATTCTTCTACCAACAACGTCATGCACTGCCTGAAATGATGACTGAACTTTAACTGTTTGTCAGATTTGACAATTACTGGCAGATTGGGGAGTATGGAAATATACAACTCTGACTGGAAGTATAGCACATCCTCAATAAAAAAACACAAAATTTGCAGTTTGGTCAACTCAGCAACATAATTTTTAAATGACAGCAGCAGTGAAGACACAGAAGCTTCTGTCGGGTTGTCTAATTTTCCGATCCTACATCTAGGCTGTTTTAATGATGTCTCAAACAATTATAGATGCCCGTGAGTGCATGTTATTTTGATAATTGTGTTCGACTAATATCAAGTGCAACTTTTTTCCCACTGTGGGTTGCTTTTATCCATGAGCAGCATATGTACAAATTATTACAAGCAATCTTTCCCACCGTGTGGGGTTCTCACTCACACGTGAGCACGCAGGTGATTTCAGACAGACCTAGCTTTGACCAAAGCTTAACTAGCAGTCTAATCTCTTACATTTTGAACACCGCCTGTGTAAGTGACCATATTCATTACTGCACAATATTGTGCAACACTCCACATTACTGTACAACACTGTACAGGCGCTAAACAAAGCAAGTGGAGCCTCCAGCACCAGCTGAACAAACATTAGACCACCTTGATTGCACAGAAAAGCTGATCGAATGCACTGATCAAGTATGAGGAGGCTTTTGCATGCTCCCTGACCTGACAACCATTGCTTCGCGAGTTTATAGAATGCAGTAAAATATGAACCAGGTGCCTACTGCAGTGAGTAAAAACAATTGCTGCCTGCACAATAGGAACTTACCATTTTTACATTTGCGAAGCGACTGCTTTCTGGCATAGCATGGGCTAGTATTGATGCCAAGAAGTCTTCATAATTTTTTTTTTTGCATGATCTGACTTACAATAGTTGGGAAGTAGAAGCCAGGTGCATATATTGTACATTTCAAATTTTTTTTTACTCTCAGTACTTATAGCAGTGGCTCCTCCCCCGTAAGGGGGTCTTGGAGGCGCTCCTCAGGACCTAAAATAAAGTTTATTGTCTGTCTGTCTGTCAGTACTTATACCTAAAATGGCAGCTAATTGCTTTCATTCGTGTTCCTTGAGGTGGTGCTTTAAAGTTTGACACAAGAATTCTGTCCTGTTCTGTCCGCCTGGCCTGTCTTTTCCCGACATTGCGATGCTAGCACTGACCAAAGAGCTGCGGAAGATCCCAGACCTAGGTTACGCCCTATACGCAGACGACATCACGCTCTGGGCCACCAAGGGCTCCCTCGCGCAAAAGGAGGCGACCCTTCAGGAGGCAGCGACGGCCGTAGAAGATTTGCGGCAGCGAGCGGGATGCATTGCGCGCCCGAGAAGTCCGAGGTGATCCGGGTGCATGGAGGAGGAATCTACAAGTCACCCGGCCCTATCGAATACTATCTAGAGGACCACAAGATCACGGAAAGCAAAAAGACTAGGATTCTGGGTTTTTGGATCCAGAGCAACCTGAAAGCCTCCCACACCATCCAAACCCTAAGGTCCACCACCAACCAGATCTCGTAGATTATCAAACAAATAACAAGAAGCCGCAAGGGCATGCGAGAAGAGGACACACTCCGCCTCGTCCAGGCTCTGGTGATCAGCAGAGTAACGTTTAGCATGCCGTATCACTACGACTCGCTAAACAAACGCGACCAAGAACAAGTTGATGCCATCATCAGAGGCGCGTACAAAACGGCCCTGGGTCTCCCTGTTACCACCTCTCGGGATCCACAACACCTTCGCTGAGCTGTCAGGACACGGTTATGGCTTCGCAAAAAGCCAGACTACAGAACACGGCAGCAGGCAGAGCCATCCTCCACCGGACCGGCACGGCAACGGAGCTTCGTGCCCTCGATGGGCAACGATCACTCCCGCCCGAGGTCAGAAGCAAGATCACGGCGAACCCCATACCAAAGCACATGAGTCATGAACTCCACGAAGGACGACGCAAGGTGCGGGTCGACAGACAGTGCCGACAATTCAAAGGTGACCCGTACGTAACGTACGTGGACGTGGCAGCGTACCCTGCAGGGGGCCTCTTCGCGGTAGCCGCCATGAACGGGAGAGAGAACTCCTTAACCCTCGCGGCCTCCGTAGGGCAGAGACCCCAGCTGCGGCTGAGACCATAGCCGCGGCGCTAGTAATAAAGCAACATGACAGGGTGGGCAGGAAGTTCATGTCGTTACCGACTCGCAACAGGCCTGCAGCAACTTTACCAACGGACGAACACCGGTGCTGGCGGCTCAGATTCTAGGCCCGAGGCTGCAAGAATCCCATCAAATCACATGGACGCCGGGTCACGCGGGACTGGAGGGGAATGAAAGGGCAAACGCCTTAGCTCGAGCGCTAATTAACCGAGCGGGGCAAAAGCAATCATCTCATCAATCCCCACCCTTTACCTTTGTGCCCCTGCCATCAAATTACTGTGACCGACTCGAGATCCAGCGACTGAATCGCAGGATTTATCATCCCCCTCTCAAAAAGCTCAGCACTGAAGAGGCAATAGCCCTCAGACTTATCCAAACAATCACATTCCCAAACCTACACAGATATAGCAAAATGTACCCACAAACATATCGCGGCATCTGCCCCTGGTGCGGCGACACACGCCCTACGCTCTTTCACATCTCGTGGGGGTGCGGGGGCAAACCTGAACATTTAAAGACGCCTAACACGTCATTTGAGCGGTGGGAGGTACAGCTGACCAGCGATACCCTGGCGGGACAAGAAGCTCTCGTCCAGCAAGTACGTCGAGCAGCCATGGCCAGTGGAGTCCTGGAATCAGGACACCACCCTCTCGTCCTGAAGATCAACAATCTCGATGGTCTAATAAATGTTTTTCTCTCTCTCTCTTCCCGACAATTTTACCACTCAGCACAATGATTAATATGCAACACCAACTAGCCTAACAGTCTACGGTCCTAAACTCGAAAACTGTCTGAGGAATTATTACTGCTTTACATCCATTCAAAACACAAGTCATCAGGTTATAATTTAATGTATCGCGGTATATGTTGCGGCTACTACGTCTTGAAATAAAACATTAAAACATAAAAGCACCGAAAATAAGCACACTTCTAGCGGTAATGAAAGAGTTAAAGAACCCCAGGTGGTCAAAATTAATCCGGAGCCCACTACACTGTGCCTCATAATCATTTTGTGGTTTTGCCTTGTAAAACCCCAGAATATAAACTTCACATAATGACATGAATTATGATTACTGTATTGTGTGCCAGACTGTGACCAGGGGAAAGCTAATAACTGTTGAACTGTTGCTCTTGCTCGGTGGAAAAAAATAAACTACACAATGAGTTGCATCACTTCTGGCACGGCCGTTCGATCAAAATGCACAAGGTGCAGCCTGTTGCGTTGCGTCCGCACGCATAGGCGAGGGCAGGAGCACTGCGTTTACAGTACTGTCTGCATTAGCGCTAACAGGTGGGACACTGCTACGAAATGCCGCTCACATTGCCAGTACAAAAATAACAGCAAAGCTTGCACTAGGCCGCTCGAGACACAGCGAAGCTGGCCGATCGATTGCATCATAATCTAAGAGATACCTGGCATAACCAAGCTCAACTCGGGCACAGCAAAGGCCGAACCTAGCTGCTACCAAGTTCAATCTAGATACAACCAAATTCCAACCTCGACATAGCCAAGTTCAACCTAGCTACTACCAGGAGACGCAATCAATCGGCCAGCTTCGTTATGTCTCAAGCTTTGCACGGCCTAGTGCAAGCTTCGCCTCCCCATTACGACAACAGAAGAGAAGTGAAATGGCACGTTGGAATGATTAGCGGCCACGTAGCCAGCTGTGGAAGAAGACGACGACAATGAACGGAGGAGCAGTGGCACGAGCGCGTGCCAAGCAAGAGGCACCGCTCGTGCCTCTTGCTCGGCACGCAAGAGGCACCTCTTGCTGGCTCGTGCTCGTGAGGTGCCAACGAGCCAGCAGCGGAAGACGACGCCGACGCTCGAGCCAATGCTGACGATGATAGTTTTGTGAAACACGCACTTTTTACGGCCGGCTTAAACAGCTTTGCTGTTAAAATGCGCACAGCCACGTGCATAAGCTTTTTACAGCGATGGCATTAAGGCTGTATCCTTCATGTTCTGCTGTATGTGAGTATTCCATGAAAGTGCTGCGTACCATTGTATCCGTCCAGCGCAAGAAATAAGTTGACCGAACCTGGGCTACCACAAATTTTCATTCGACACTCAACGCCAGCAAGTGTGGCTGACCAACATATTGTTACGTGGGAAGAGGCACGGGAACGACCAATAGAGGTAATATTTACAAGCGCATATGCATGGGCAGAAACTTGAAGGTTAACAAAGAAACTCGAGAACAAGTTAAGAACCCCACAAAGAGCGATAGAACGAAAAATGTTAGGCGTAACATTAAGATACAGGGAGAGAGCAGTGTGGATCAGAGAGCGAACAGGGATAGCTGATAGTTGACATTAACCCTTTAAGACACTGTGTACACAATTGTGTACAACAAGAAAGTGCGTCAACAAGAATAGCATTGATGAAAGTAATGGTACTTAAAATGTGTTGCATACTGCTTGAAACTGTTCCGATTGGAATCGTGTTGAAAGTTTGAATAATGGGTTTAAAATGTTTTAGAAAATCGAGTGGGAATGTAGACGGTTGTGTGTACATGCTCGGTGCGAGTATGTTGTTGTGTGTATACTGCATCTCACAAGCTGTTGTCAGCACTGTGGAAGCTACACAAATTCTTAGCCAATAGGAAGGCCGAATTCCCCTCGAGATGTGCTCATCCGCGCCGCGTCATCTGCTCAGCGTTTGCTTGCCATCCTGTTGCATGCTCCATAGTTGGTGGATTGACACAAAAAATA
Source organism: Dermacentor silvarum (assembly GCF_013339745.2). NCBI lineage: Eukaryota > Metazoa > Arthropoda > Arachnida > Ixodida > Ixodidae > Dermacentor > Dermacentor silvarum. Next base: position 157,459,931 of record NC_051154.1, read on the forward strand.
CTTCGTCACCGTAACCATAAGCTGCGTCTGCATGTATGCGACAGCAGGGCTTCACTTTACTTGTACGCTTTCCCTGCAGTTACCTTGCAGCCTCCGTAGCAAGCAATAAGGACGAACGCCCTCACAAATGTTCACCTGCGGCACAACGTCGGCTCGGCGTCTATACTTGGCGTTTGCTCGCTACCGTTATCCAGTACCACGCTAGAGCAGGGTAGTAAATTAATAATGCAGTGAACGATTAGGCTTTTATAGCGTTCTGCATTGTCAACGTATCACCAATGCTAGTGCTGTAGCACCATCTGCTAACTAGAAATCAAACCAGTTTTACGGCTCGGTGCCGTGTCTGTAGTGCTATCAGCGTGAAAACAAACAGCCGATCTCAATAATTGTGACAAAACATACCTAATGATATGACCTCAGCTTGAGATGAGACTTAGCGATGACGAATCTTGCCCCTTGCTTCTTGCTGACAGGGCGGAGAGCTAGTAAAAAGCGCAGATTAGGATCAAAGCGGGTGGTCGGCGCTGTATGGGTGCTGCCATGTTTCTATAAGTGATCACGGTTGAGGTGGCTATTACGGTTAGTGGTGGCAACTACCACAGTAATTCTCAGTATACGACGTGCATGCATAAAGGTCCTAACCTGTCATGTATAGCTGTACCATTTTTTGTAGCGAGCAAAAATAAAACTCTCTAGTGTAGCCAAAAATCAGCCAGTTACTCCCGGAACTATATATCGCTGCGCAAGGATGTTGCCTATGTACGCCTCGTACCTTCGGCAGTGCTGACAACAGCTTGTGAGATGGAGTATAGTGGGTATACTCCTTTCATTGTTTTTCACAGTGTGTTAATTGCATCAGGCATAATTTTCAAGTGCCTGGATGAGTGCTTTTCAAGCCTGCTAGACATGAAATGGTTGATGTTCTCATATGTAATGTTCCTGTAGTGAGTTTTCACATGGAGTGCATGTTCTGTAAACTTGACAAAACTCTCTAAAGAACTGAAATTCCTAATCTATTCTGCAGCTGTATGCTTTTTACGATTCTGAATATGCAAGAAATTTGGTGAAAGTAAGTTTTCAGTCAACAGAATTCATTGGCATCTGAAAGGGTTAAGAGAAAAAAATGGATCTGGAGAGGCCATGTAATGAGTAGAGTAGATAACCAGTGGACCATTAGAGTTACAGAATGGGCACCAAGGAAAGGGAAGCACAGTCGAGGATGGCAGAAAATTAGGTGCAGTGATGAAATTAGGCAATTTGCAGGTGCAAGTTGGAATCGGCTAGCGCAAGTCAGCGGTAATTGGAGATCGTTGGGAGAGGCCTTCATCCTGCAGTGGACATAAAAATAGGCTGATGATGATGCATGTAGCACTCCCCAGAATGAATAGCCCGTGCCAGGTTATAAAGTCGTCATCTTCATTGTCTCTTCAATCATGATAGGACTGCTCTTGGTCAATGAAATAACTGTTCCATAGCAATATCTAGACAGGGATCTGGTGGGAAAGAAATACGAAAATTTCTTATTCGTCCTTGAGGCCACGAGCACGGCCGACATTTTGATTGAGCGGTTATGCCATGAGGTTTACTTGAAGTCTGTGGCTTTCTGTTTTCTTACTTTTTGATGCAGAAGTAAACATATTAGTATTGTTTTAAAGAACCCAAACCCTTGTAGCAGAAAGGGCAGAGTTTTGCCGAATAAATCTTACCATTCATCGAGCAACACCAAGCATTCTCTTGATAGCGGGATGATAGCCTGCACGCATACTGTGTAGACCATATGCGAACAGTAATTATTAAGGGCCTATATTTATTTGTTTCTTTCTTTCTTTTTTTTTTTCATTACACTTTCAGCTCATTGCAATGCACCACTTTCTTTCTCCTATTCGTTTGTATAGATGCATATTGGCATGTTCTCTTCAATGATGCATCGTAACTAGCCTAGTTGTCCAGCATGCCTTCAGGGAAATATGCAAGAAAAACATTTACACAAACTTAGCAGATCACCAGTCCAGCACGCCTTCGGAGAAATATGCAAGAAAAACATACACAAACTTAGCAGATAACCAGTATATATCGAAATGTATTCAAATTAAATAGAAATTGCTGTCTTGCCAGCGCATGAAACCTCCATATCGTGGCCACCAAATTTGAATGCCTTCCTGCCGCATGGGAATTAAAGTGCACGTAAAAGGAAGTATTTTGATGGCTCCTCGTGAGAAGACACCTTTGTAGAGCTTTGCTCGAAAACAGAAAGTGATGTGTTCTCCTCCGAGGATTCGACGATGACAATTATGTCGATAGCCCTGAGGTTCTCAATGCTGCCCATGAGTGGTTATCACACCTAATAACTGTACCCTTGGAGCTGTGGAAAAGTAGCCCATATCCATGTACGTGTTTTGCACCATTTAGATTATTTTTGATTTTTTTTGTATTCTTTATTTCATAGTGTATCGAGCTCCACAAATCGCTGTGCCACAAATCTCAGTGCCTGTAAGGAGAAGCCTCCTTCAAATGTTTATTTCACGCAATTTGGGACATAAAGGAACCTTACTGAATTTTAAAAATGGCATTTTTTTTTTCTAAGAAAAAAAAGTGTACAAGCTGAGCGGAAAAAAAAATACGGTAAATTTGGTGCAATTTTTTTTTATTTCTTGTGGTACAGAAAGGGTATAGTACGGAAATGAATAAAATGGCTGTGATTAGACAGTAACAGTACAGCTATACAATATCTCTATGCGCTGTGAGCTTACCCAAGTCTCTTTACGAGGTCTGTTAGAAAAGTATCCCACCTTTGGCCGAAGAAAAAAAAACTAGCATAACTGGAAGTTGGAAACCTAATCACCCTCAAAGTAGTCTCCTTGGGACTCCACACACTTCTCCCAGTGGTGCTGCCATTGTTGGAAGCATTCCGAGTAGCTGTGCTAACTTTCGGAATGAAGTTTAGCTCAGCTGTCGTTGCAGCCATAATGTCCTCTCTTGTCTGAAATCGTGCTCCTTTCAATGGCCTCTTGATTTTGGGAAACAGCCAGAAGTCGCAGGGGCCCATATCAGGAGAGTAAGGAGCCTGGTGAACTACAGGAGTCTGGTTTTTGGCCAAAAAAGTCTGAATCAAGTCCGAGGAATGTGTAGGAGCATTGTCGTGATGGATGCGCCAATTTCCTGTTGACCACAACTCCGGTCTCTTGCGCTGCACAGCATCACATAGGCGACGGAGGACATCCCTGTAGTACTCTGGTGATTGTTTGACCCTGTGGTGCATACTCATGGAGTACCACACCGCAGGAGTCAAAGAAAGCAATCAGCATCACTTTGACGTTGCTGCGCACCTGGAGGGCCTTCTTTGCTCTTGGTGACATGGAATGCTTCCACTGTGATGACCGGGATTTGGTTTCTGGGTCGTACCCATACACCCAAGACTCATCACCAGTGTTTATAGTGTTCATGAAGTCGGGGTCACTGTGGAATCCAGCATGTCCTGTGAGACTTCAACACGAAGTTGCTTTTGCTCCACCGTGAGAAGCTTCGGCATGAATTTCGCCGCAACTCTCTTCATGGCCAAATCTTCTGTCATAATGGAATTAGCAGAAAAAGTAGTGATGGCCACCTTTCCGCAAATTCTCGGACAGTCACACGATGGTCCCGCATCACCACAGCGCTCACTTCGGCAATGACCTGGTCATTTCGGCATGTTGATGGCCGACCAGAGCATGACTCGCTCTCCACCGATGTGCGGCCGTCTTTAAACCGGTTGTACCACTCCTTAATCTGTGTGCTGCTCTTAGCATCGTCACCGAAAGCAGTCTGAATCTTCCGAATGGTTTCCACTTGGCTGTCACCCAGTTTCTAGCAAAATTTGATGCAGTAGCGCTGCTCCAGTCGCTCCGTCATTTTCCTTGCAATACAAAAACTGACGAGAGCACTGCACACTACCTCACTCAAACGCTGCGTCCCAGCGACTGAAGCTATAAGCAGTCGGGAAAAAATTTGCGCATGCACACGAAGATTCAAGGCTGGCGGATGCAAGTGCGCTTGTTTCATATTCATGATGCGTTCGCAAAAAAAATAATAACAATAAGGTCAGACACTTTTCTAACAGACCTCATATCTGCTCTAAGCAGGGTGTATGCCAGCAAAACATCCCCCATACCACTTTTGCTCTGTGACACCACTGCGATCTCCTGTTCAGACTAGTGGTGCCACAGTAGTGGTGGGGTGAACTATGTGCTTCCTGTTGATTCTGGCACACAGAGCAGGCTGTACGGGCCTTGTGCATTTTGATCAAGTAGCCGTGCTTGAGGGCATATCTTTCACTGATATGCCTGCCACAGAATGCCAAATGTGGCACTGACTGACAAGTTTTAGGGCATGCTCTCATGCTCTCAGAGCATGAGCCTTGCAGAAAAAAAAACACTGATTGTTCAATGGCCCAATTTTTCAGAGTTGCGTGATTATTTGGACTTCCCTGCAGCACTTCCACCTACACCTAGCGATGGAATAATAATAACTAAAATTTTGGACACCGCATGACATTTCGGGCATGAACAAAGTTCGTGCATGGAATGCTGCAAACACGACGGTCATGAACAAAGTTACCATCATGTCAACTGGCACGAAACCGCAACTTTAGTAGTCGACTCCAGACGAAGCGGCGCTGCATGGTTAGGCGTAGTGGCCTAAGCAGTGTGGCCAGCAGAATGGCTGTAGTGACAAGCCGCTGCGTGAAGCTCGCCGGCAATATATTGCCTCGTATAGACTTTATCGGCGATCAAGTGTCAGATCAGACGCACAGGCTAGATGACGGCCTTAGTATAGCGGAGTACGGATCCACGTGCGGTCACCTCCGTATCCGGAAATTCTGCCGGCGGTGAAGCTAAGCAATAGCAGCTTGAAATGACACATATTGGATGCACGTGCATGTTTTGGCCAGTGGCTTATTAGCTAGTTGGACCACGTGCAGTCGGCAATTAAGCCAACATGCCGATCCCGCATCTAATTGCATGGTTGCGTATTCGCGGCGATGCAGAGCACTCGTATGTATCGTATAAGCCGCACCAAAAATTCGAAAAAATCTGAGGGCACCTAAGCACTATGAGTTGTGAATATGAAAGTTATTTTAATGTCCAATTAGAACGGCGCTGAGTGGACCTTCGAGTTTTGCGCTACGAGTAACGTACCATATAGCGCTACGTGCTGCCCGAGCCAGCAAGCAGCAGCAGCAGCCTGTGGTGCCAACAACACATGTCAACGCATTGCGGCGATGCTCTCTCCCCTCACGCAACACCTGGTGTGCTATTGCAGCGACAGGTGGCCCCTTTTGCCCGCTCTGCTCCATCGAGGCGCAGCTCGTGACGTGGCGTTGCAACCAATGGCAATGCAAGTTTAGGTGCCGTTTCGCTGCATACAGACGACAGACAGCGGCTTTTTCACTCAATGGCCCATTTGATGCTTTCGCATCAAAATGTAGCAGTAAAGTCGGGGTGCGGGAATTATATGCAAATTTCGCCTTATGGCCTGGCTTCAGGGCAGCGCGTGCAGTGTTGACGTGAAGCCAGACCTCAAGGCAACATTCTCTGCCCATGTGAAGTTTCGTTATCTCCCAGGGAATACCACTCTCGCGCGTTGAAGCTCCCTCCCTTCTTCCATGGTTGCACATTCTCTTCCCTCTTTTCAGACTGCCATATTGTGTTTTTGCTAGAACTAGGATCATGAGCTGCACTTGACAGCAGTCCTCATGCTGTAGCGTACGAGGGCGGTCCGATAAGTACTTAGCCTTCAAAAGAAAAACGAAAATTTTGGAATTATGTCGATTTATTTCTCAACATAGTCCCCTTTCAACTCTATACACTTGACCCAGCGATCCTCCAACATCTTGATCCCGTCAGAAAATTATGTTTTCTCCTGAGCTGCAAAGTAGGCTTCTGTGGCGGCGATAACTTCTTCATTCGACTCAAATTTTTGTCCGGCGAGTGACTTTTTCAAGTTGGGAAACAAGAAGAAATCACTTGGGGCCAAATCTGGAGAATACACTGGATGGGGCACCACTTCGTAGCCCAGTTCGACCAACTTGGCCCTGGCGACGGCGCAGGTGTGAGCTGGCGCGTTGTCATGGTGGAAGAGCACCTTTTTCTTCCCCAAATGTGGCCATTTTTTTCGCAATTCGGCGTTGAATCGGCCCAGTAATTCGGCGTAGTAGGGTCCTGTCACCGTTTTGCCCTTCTCAAGGTAGTCGACGAAGATCACACCTTGAGAATCCCAGAAAATGGCGGCCATCACTTTTCCGGCCGATGCCTACACTCTTCGCCTTCTTCGGAGCAGGTTCTCTGGGTGCAGTCCCCTGTTTCGACTGTTCTTTGGTCTCTGGTGTGTACCAGTGGATCCATGTTTCATCGACGGTCACAAAACGACGCAGGAACTTCTTCGGACTACGCCTAAACAGCTTCAAACACTGCTCTGAAGTGGTCTCACGGATGCGCTTGTTGTCCGGAGTGAGCAAACGCGGCACCCATCGCGCCGACAGCTTTCTCATGCCCAAAATTTCATGCAGGATATGACCCACGCGGTCTTTTGAGATGCCTACCATCTCAGCTATCTCGCGCACCTTCAGTCGGCAGTCTGCCAATACGAGGTCGTGGATTTTTGCCACGTTATCGGCCGTGGTAGCCGTTTGCGGGGCCCCTGGGCGAGGTTCATCAAAAACTGACGTGCGACCACGTTTAAACTCGTTGAACCAATTTTTGACGGTTGCCATCGAAGGAGAAGACTCACCATAGACGGCATCCAGTCGCTCTTTGATTTCACTGCGCGATTTCCCTTCCAATAACAAGAATCGAATCACCGACCGATATTGCTCTTTTTCCATTTTTTTAACGGACACACGAAAAATCACCTGCTTCCTCTTCCTCAAGCGGCCAAAAACAAAACCGCGAGCCCGATTTGACTGGACCTTTGCATGTGTCCCTCTAAGAGAGCGTACTCAACGTCAGTATATGTCTCATGCGATAGCGTCGCGCTCTCGCGGTGAGGCTAAGTACTTATCGGACTGCCCTCGTATGTAGTAGATTTACAGTGTCACCGACTAGGTGGGGAACAGAGGCACTGGCCAAAGAAACAATGCGAACAGTCGTGCACCAGTAGGACCGTTTTTATAGACAGCTGCTGTGCAGTTATTTCTGTGTGCTTACGCGCGGATTCCCCCCGAGTGTTGTAATTGAGGGTGCAAGTTATACAAGGATGCAGGTCATATGCGCAAAAAAAGGGCATTTATTGTTGCTCTAATGTCTTGTATCGGCGTGGCAAGATGCCAACAGGCAATGAAAATCCGCAGATCTTTTCTTGGCCTGGCTTGCGCGGAGGCATCCCGGCGTTTCTTTTGCATATAGTACGTATAATCACCTTTTTTTCTCGCCGATATCTGCATGCAAGCTGATAACGAATATCAAATATGGCGAAATTATTTTCGTGGCCAACGAGACTTCCGTTATAACTAGGTTTGACTATAGTTCTATTTATAGGAAAAAGCACCACATTTTCCCCATGCTTGCAATCCTTTGCCACAGTAAACTAAAAATGTATCTGTGATGTACGAATTAGGTTTTAATGTCTGAATCCATGACCGACATCTGCTAGACGTAACAGGCAGGTATATATGTTTCTGCCAGAGAAATCCAGAACGTCGAAAGCAGACTTGCACGTTTACACAGCACAAATGGTTTCCAGCAGAACGTATGGACACGGACAGAAAAGGACGACGACACACGCTGGACTAGCAACTTAATGTTTATTCTTGGTTTCCCACACCTTTATAGCACACGACAGCCAATGCTTTTTCCTTTTGTCATGCCGGTTATCCGTCTTTCAGGGCGAAGTGTCGTCTTTGCGCAAGTAGTTTTTTTCTTTTTGTGTTAGTAGTATCGAGGGTTTACTGATGCATGATTGCCCGCTTCTGTCAATACCATGGCTTCTAAAATTTCGCGCGTCAGCTTGTCTTTACTTTTTTCTAAAACCTGTATGTCGTAAAGTTGTACGGTGCAATGATGCTGGCGATGATGAAAAGCGAGATGCCCAGCGGAGATTCCTTCTAAAGATGCTGCATGCTCTCTTGTCCTGTCATTGAAACACCTGCCTGTTTGTCCTATATATCTTTGGCCACATGATAAAGGTATATCATATATCACCCCTGTTTTGCAGGTAGTGTATTTCTTCTGGTGGTTGATTGTGCACTGCTTATTTTTCTGGCCATTGTTGACTCGCGCACACATTGAATATGCCTTGTTTGGTGCTGAACATACAACCGTGACGCCTTCCTTTCCGGCTATCGAGCCATCGTGACCCTCGATACTACTAACACAAAAAGAAAAATCTACTTGTGCAAAGACGACACTTCGCCCTGAAAGACGGATAACCGGCATGACAAAAGGAAAAAGCATTGGCTGTCGTGTGCTATAAAGGTGTGGGAAACCAAGAATAAACATTCAGTTGCTAGTCCAGCGTGTGTCGTCGTCCTTTTCTGTCCGTGTCCATACGTTCTGCTGGAAACCATTTGTGCTATGTGCAACCAACGAGCTCAGGCCAACACTATTTTGCACGTAACGAATTACATGTAATTAATTACTTGTATACAATTACATTTTTTGGCAATTTTGTAAATCAACGATTAATTTGTTTACTCAGTAACGCTCACTGTTATTCAATTACTTTTTTCAGTAATCAGTTACATATAATCAGTTACCCTACATGCGACCAGTTATATGTAACCAGTTATATTTTTGACGAAACAATCTGACAGGTGACACAGCTTTGAGCACTTAAATTTTGCAGGAACAACATAGTCCATAAGGGAAGAAGACATGTTAATAGTTTACCCCCTTCCCACAATCAGTGTCTTGCATCTAAGACTGAATCACCTGAACATGGCAGGTTTGCACGTTTGAACACTTCTCTGGAAAGTCCGATGTCGGAGCTTTTCTCTTATAATAAATTTATCTCCCTCTCTCCGAGAAGTACTTATAGGTGGCCTTCATAGGCGGTAAGAGCTGCAGCTCAATTCATCACTTAGTCCAGTCTATGACTTCTCCGTATAGGAAGAGGTTTTTGGCAGTACAACTCCATATATGTTTTCTATTGGTTTTACATTATGTCACTCATATATACCTATTTCTCTGATTGTAACACAAGAACACATGTCAGAAAGGTTATAAACAGGAATAAGGTGCCTCAGAAAGGCTGGCCAACATTTCGATAGGAGGACCTATCTTCGTCAAAGGCGGCCTCGTCATCCTCGGCAGGTTAGTTTTAACTGGTTAGTACAGTGATGTCACGTCGTTGTTGGCTGGCTGTAAAGGGATAGACTGAAAAGAAAATGAGCACTGTTGTTTGACTGTCTCTAGGTGTGGTTTCTAAGATGAGGGGGCAAGAGCGGGCGAGCAGGAAAGCGGCAAGAAAAAAGAAAAAAAAAAAAAGAAAAAAAAAACGGCATAGGAGGGTGTTGGGGGAGCGAGATGTTAGGGAGCGTTCATAGGTGTCGTAGACGAAGTGCGCGTGGGGTCTTTGAAGAGCCGTGGTTTGAAGAGTCATGGTTTTAAACGCAAATGCAAAGTAGTCATGTGGCACGTGGAATTTTTAAGTGAGCACATAAACTTTCTGGACACAACAATATATATTGATAATGAGACACTAAAGACAACGCTGTAAAGGAAACCTTTTGATAAACAACAGTACCTAGAATATACAAGCCACCATCCCAGATATTGCAAACAAGGTATCTTTAAAAGTAAAGCCACACGACTACGTCGCATTTGCGTTGAAAACCACGACTCGATCACCTTAAGGAAACCCTATCAAGCAGGAACAACCCGAACACTGTCCTTCAGAAAGCCTACACCAATGCAACCAAATTTGATCGAGATGAGGTCCTCAAATCCCGCCCTAAGATCACAAGGACAACAGCGCCTCTTCTTACTACTAAATTCTCAAACGCACTCCCAAACGTGAACAACATCCTCAGTAAATACGTACTACCCAATTCTCACCAGCAACCAGAAACTTAAGATCTTTCCCGACCCTGCCTAGAGTAGCCCACATACGCAACAGTAATTTCAAGGACATTCTTGTACACGCCAAACTAAGGACAAAAATGAAGCCAAAATCCAGTCCCTGTAGCTGCTCCAGGTGTTCTACATGTAAACATATTCAATCTACTACTACAGTAAAAAGTACAGCGTCGGATTACCTTCACAAGGTAAATTCGAGTTTCACCTGCACGTCAAGCAATGTAGTCTACTGTCTAGAATGCGCCGCTTGTAACAAGCAATACATAGGTGAGACTGGACAAGAAAATCACACAAGACTCAACGGCCATCGCGCAGATACAAAACACAATTTGCCTAAAGCCGTAGCCAGTCACTTCAATGAACAGGGCCATATATTCAATGAAGCAAGGCTCTATATACAACAAACAAATTTCCGTTCACCTCGCGAGAGGAAACATACAGAATCAAACCTCATACACAAGTTTAAGTGCCTGCACCCGAAGGGGATCAATTTGGCATGTGGCAACTTAGAATCGCTAAAAGCCATAACTTGAACCTGAAATTGTTATACCATTAACAAAGGCACAAAACACATTAGGCCTCCAGCTAATCTCGATTCTCAACCTCACCTATTTCCCCATTTCCAGTTCATCCCTGCCTATCCCCTACCAATCAATTTATTATTCTCTTCCACGTTTTTACACATACATCAACCATACGAGCACTTTTCCCATGTACACCTGCCCACTCACTGTTTTTATTTTATTTTTTCTGCTGTCACCCTCCCTATTAGTTCTTCCTTTTTTCCTTTCTTGTTTTTTTCTTTCCTTCCGTTTTCTTTTCCTTTCTTTTAAAGATCCACACCGACACAGTCCGAAAGTCCCAGACACCTAGGACACCTTTTTCGGCGCCTTGACCACACAGGGTACGTCCCGCCACTTCTGTATACCACCATGACGACGCCTACGGTGAACTACTGAGGCTAACGTCCCTTGAAAGACCGGAGCTGCTGCCTTCCCACTACACCCCCCACCCCTCCAGAGTCCATGTCGCCACCTTAACACCTTCAGAATTACCCAACGCATTACTGCTACGCTACTCAAGTCATTCTTTCAACTCGTCTTGTTGTTACTCGAACACTGACCGGTTGACCGGCTCTACAAAGACCCCAAACGCACACCGCATACGACACCTCTGAACACTCTCTAACCTCTCGCTCCTCCAACACCCTCCTATGCAGTTTTTTTTTTTTTTTCCTGCCGCTTTCCTGCTCACCCGCTCTTGTCCCCTCGTCTTAGAAACCATGCCTAGAGACAGTCAAACGACAGCACTCATTTTCTTTTCAGTCTTTCCCTTTACAGCCAGCTGCCACCAACATTGACATGACATCACTCTACTAACCCGTTAAAACTAACCTGCCGAGGATGATGAGGCCGCCTTTGACGAAGATAGGTCATCCTATCGAAATCTTGGCCAGCCTTTCTGAGGCACCTTATCCCTGTTTATAACCTTTATATATCACTGTGCTACTCCATCTGTCAGCCCCCTTTTTTGATTTTGGATTAACACAGGAACAGTATTTCTAGGGCTGAATAATATGCAGCATCATAATGTATTGTATTACAGATTTGGCCACATTTTCAAGGAACATGAACGTTTGCTGCCATCCATTACAATTAGTCTTTCAAGTCATTTGATAACGAGTGAAGGGTGCCAAGAGGAGGTCCACCAGATGTTGGCAATCGAATTAAAATGGCACTTACATGGCCGTGATCACCTATCACAATTTTTCACTGGCCCTGTTGGAAGTGCCTTGCCTTAGCTCCAGCAACATTGAAGTGCTGTGCTTCATGACAACCTATAGACCTGAGCATCGCGGTGTTGAATAACCACAATCTTTTGAGCAAGGTGGGGGTCTAGCACACACATTGAGCGAGTTTTCAGTCTCTACAGATGTCCTCACAAGAAAACGAGGGAAGATTACCGAATGAAATTTTGACAAACAATTCTTAGTGAAGATAAACAACATGTGAAGGGCTGCAGAGGACGCATTGAAAGGGCTAGTCCAGCTCGTTCTCTTTACTGCATTTGTGCAACGTTGATAAAAGTAGGGAGGAAAGTAATGTTATAGTAACCGATTACTCTTTAGTAATTGTTCATTTACTTTTATGGGGCAATAATTGGTAACCGTAATCAATTACATTTTTGAAAGAAGTAATTGTAATTGGTTACTGTTTTTCTGTAACGTGTACAAGTCTGGTCCAAAGTATGTTGCTTTGACTTAAAAAAAAAAGACGGCTTATAGATTTTATCACATGACCTCTAATGTATGTTGTAACGAAATAATAGACCTTTTTTTGGACAACAGATGAATAGTTGCCCTCCTAGAAGCCTTGTTTTCCAGTTTCCCTATTACAAAACTATGTTTTCTCATTTTTTCAAATTATAGTGTGAAACTACTGTGTCTGCACCTCATATGTGCACACCTACTTGGCCTATTTTCTGATACAATTCTCTTTTAAAGTTATTGTTAATTCAATATACTACTTGTGCCAGGCAGAAGGTCCTAAAAAATGAGTACATTGCACTTCCTCGTCCCGGGCGTGCATTTGATCTTGCTGTGTGGGCATTCTGTCCATTACACCTGTCACACAGCTGCGAATATAATATTTAGTACAGTAAACACTCTGCAAAAGGCCCTGATTATATGCCGGTCAGTCACGTGAGTTTTCATTTTTCTCAGCAAGGTTATTAAAATTTTATGTACAGTATGTTCTAGCTGTCCATAAAAAGATACTAAACTATTCCCGTAGGGAATGTACAAAATTTAATCTTGGTACCATATCTATACTGCATTTTAGCCCCATACTAGATAATATCAAGAAATGTAGCAAATATCCAGGAGACATCTGTCTAACATCTTTGAGCGTAAGAAAAAGAACTTTTGACAGTACCATGAATGTTACTTTCACGTGAACTATAGCTATCTGAACCTCGATAGAAGGTGTTGAATGTCCAACTGAAACATCTAGTGGATATTCAGGCAATGTTCGTGGTTTATAGGGATATGTGACATTGATTTTTCAGTCATAGTCCATAGTATGCTGACCTCATGAACTTTCACTTTGCCACTATGCTGCCACAAAAAGCACCAGTAGCGGTTACCTTAGCTAAGCAGAATGAAGGGCAACTCTGGTTCAAAGCAGTCATTTTGTGTTCCAAGGTTTCTTTTCTTTTCATCGTAGAAAACCTGCTTGAACCCTTGAGATGAAAAGGCAGGGACACGAGTATAAAACGCTTCTACTGTAGCAGCAAGATTGAGGAGCTGCACCCCTCTTTCCCAGCATCAAAAATTGGCTGGTAAAATCCACAATGCAGCTAGCCTTGGCATTCTGTTCAAGGTTTCAAGGTTGGCTTGAACTCAAGTACTGTGGAAAAGTGGTGGGGACTACCTACACATGCATCATGCAGCCAGCTGCACATGTGCTCTGAATATTGGTACCCCCCATACTGAACTATAGTATTTTCAATAAGGAGTTACTCTCTCTGTCCACAGTAACAGCTGCATAAACAGCATGCAAGCATTAGTTTTGGGTACCTAAATGGAGCACATACCTATATATCACTCAAAACACTAAATCAATGGATGATCAACGTATCCAGTCATAAATTTCAGAGTTAATTTTTGTGTGACCTGAATCAGCATCCCGCAATCCAGCTTAAATTTGCATCATGGTTTAAATAGAATGAAAAGACTGAAAAGACTGGATACAGGAAAGATGCATACAGCATTGTGGGCTGGAGTGCTTCCTAAGGTTGAGCATTATTTGCCTAGTAGCACTTTTCCTGTTTCTGCTGTTTCTGTGACATAACAAATAGCTCCGATTTCCTTCCCAAATATCATCCAAATGTCTCGTATAGCCATTTTAATTAGACACAAAGACAAAGCACACATTCTGAAACACTGACAAGGACTATAGCAGATTCACCCAAAATGGTAGTAGAAATGCACTGAGAACAGCATCAGCTGATAAGAGTGAACCACAAATACCTGAAAGCTAAGACATCTAAGTGCAATCTTTACTTGATGCTGCAATTTTCACAGCCGTACGTCATTCAAGGCTGCAGATATTTACATGAATTCTCCTTTTAAGAAGGTTTTCTGCTGGCTACCACACAGTGCCAACCTGCTCCAGCAATGTTCACTACAACTTCGTTAACAACAGGCTTTATGGTTCTACCATACAATTATTGAGGGTCTCCCTAGTACTATCTACATTGGGTCTACTCACTAGTTGAAGTTTCACCTTGATATCTCTACTCTCCTGCTTCTGATGAGTCTTAGTAAATATGTTCATGAACATAACATCCAGTAACACATGGGGTGTAATTTCAGCTAATGTTATGTTCACCTGAGTCACACCAGATGGAGGAGGACACAGCAAAGCATGGATAAGTATTTACCCGCTGATGTTCTAAAAGCCGCAAAGGCTTGATAGGGTATGTACTGTGTTTTGCAACATCTTTGTCAGTTTTTTCCATCATTATAGACATAGTTTTATAGAACATCAATGCCACATATTAGTATGGCAGTTCCCATGCAATTAGAAGATAACTGTTTTACATTACCAAAAATCTGCACAGTTAATTAAAGCTGATTCACACATAAGCCAAAAGCAAGAGCACACTAATTAGTGTGGCTTTGCAAACCTGAATAAATCTGCCTTCCATGGTGAAATAGCAACCATTATCACTAGCAAAGTTCATAGTTGAAGTAAAAAGCTTTGCTCACGGTCATTGCCAGACGAGGACCTCCGCCGGTGGTGCTTGCGCGATGCTCTCTGTTGACGGCACCACAGGTTCACCATGTGGTATGAGACCAGCTTAAGGAACAGCACTGTCACACAACCCAATGCCAGCGATGAAGCAACTGAAAGAAAGCCTAAAGGTCAGGGCAGAAGTCTGACTAAGCCATGCAAATCACATTAGCTACTGGATAGTGATAAGCATAATGCATTAACAACTGAAGCATAATGTTGCAAAAGAAGCCAACTCTGTGCTACAGAAAACGCAATTTGCGACTGAACAAAAATTCATTCTTGTCAGGAAATTGAACCTGAGACTACCTCAACGCTGTGGCAGTCACTTTATTGGCTGATTAAACCAAAAACCTAGAGAAATCAATTTAACAAAGTGTTTCAAGGATCTAGCACTTCCAGAGACATATTCATTTGGCTCACATCACCTTAATTACTGGTTAGCTCAGTTGGCAGAGATCGCAAACCTAGTTATCAGTTGGTACATCACACTAGTGCTTGGCCGCATAGTCACAGCATGTTGAATTGCATGTGAAGCTTGAGTTATTTTGATGACGAAATTCAAAGGGGCACTTAGTTATCTCTTCGTGGATGAATGCAAAAGCATTGTGGCCACCATGTGATGCCTATGCTCTTTCAGTCGTTAAATAACTACATGACTGAAACGTTTTGATGCATTGTGTAATTGCAACAACCAACGGTGTTCGTCACAAGGTGCGCACAATGCAAGGGCGTGGGTTTGCCTCCAACCAAAGGTTGAGGGTTTGACTCCCAACAAAGGGGTTCGAGTGCATTAATTAACTATGCCTGAATTAGTTATGCCTGAATTAGTTATGCCTGAATTAACTTTGCCTGAATTAACTTTGCCTGAATTAACTTTGCCTGAATTAACTTTGCCTGAATTAACTTTGCCTGAATTAACTTTGCATGAATTAACTTTGCATGAATTAACTTTGCATGAATTAACTTTGCATGAATTAACTTTGCATGAATTAACTTTGCATGAATTAACACCAACGGTTGTGGGCTCGACTCCCATCAATGGTTGTGGGTTCGAGTGCCATAATGAACTATATCTTCATTAATTAATATCTGCCTTAATTAGTGTTGCCTTAATTCACTCTGCCTTAATTAACGTCATCAACTACCTCGACTGGCTCACTTGGACATCCCTTGACTTTTTTCGACCATCATGGTCACGCCAATGACGGATTTTGCGCTTCATGGGGCATATAATGCTTTCAAATTAATAAACACTGAAATGTCAAGTGCAGAAAAAGATTATATGTGGTCATTAGGCAACATTTACCTTACGTTTCCATCTTGGGGATGTTGAATGGCTTCTTTAGTGAGGTGCATGACTTTGGGCCTCATGGTTGGCAAACATAGCCGATTTTCAGCTGATCATTAGCTGATCATCACGAGTGAGAAGAACCAGAATTGAGAGGCTCAGTTTATTGTTAGAAATGAATTAATGAAGCATTATCTTTCTGTCATCATCTGAGTCAAATTTCTCATTGCTACAAGTTATATGTTGCTCTTCAATTTGTCACTTATTAAAAAGAAAAAAGCAGCACAGCAGTGCAAGGTGAATCATGCATTGTTGCAGCAAAACTAAAAAGTGCACGTCTGCTGACTGGTATCATTTTCACTGTGGACAATCCCAGTAAACAGCTATTAAAAAGAAGTATGCCAAACAACTTTCGGTCACATAAGCTGGTTTCAACATTGCTCCACGGGGCAATCTCTGTTATAGATTCACTTTCAATCTGCCATTGGAACACACTTTCCAAAAAAAAAGCAGAAAATTTTGCTCTAGAAATGCTCCAAGCCCTGCATTTTGTAACACTCCATTTTAATTTCCATTCTTCTTCCCTTATCATATGGTGTGCTAAGTAGACGATCCCAGAGATATTTAGCACTGGTACAGTGGTGTCAAATCATGCCCAAGCCAATGATGAAGGGTGAAAAGAAAGTAAAAGGAAATGAAACATTAGAATATATGGCCTCAAATTTGCCATTGGAATTCATCTCTAGGTTGCTGCTCCAAACAACTTGAATGCTCACCAGGATTGCAGTCCCACACGAATACCACCACAGGTGGAATGAGAAGGATAGAAGAGAGGTTGAGAACCCGCAAGTTCCTGGCCATGCTTTCAGACACCCGGCCCTGCAAGCATAAGCCCGGGAGGAAGGCATGTCAAAGGTCTGATCTCTGCTACAAGGATTGAGCCACTATGTAATTTTGCATTTTTCAATATCATTCCCACAGAGCAATAAAACAACTTTTTTTTTTAATCTCATCACAGAGCTCTACAAACATCAAATAGTACTCACCGCAGCCAACAGCTTTTCAATGACCAATGAGCACAATATGCACAGGTTAAGACCTGTAAAAAAAAAAAAAAAAAAAAAAAAAAAAAAAAAAAAAGATACAGTGACAAATTAGACTGGCATAACTGCAATTAGCTTATACAAACAAGAAATTACGTTAGTAACATGAGCCACTAATGTAACGTGAGCCACCTATTACTGCACTTGAAATCCCAGAAAACTGATATAAATTCAGACCACTTGTAACGTAACCGCTTATAGTGTAGGACCGGCTATATATGTGGGTGGGCAGGCCGATGGGAGGGGAGAGAGACGAGGGCAATGCGGAAGAGGAGGAGACGCGAAATGCACGAACAAGGAAAGGAAAAAAATTATGCAGATCTCGCACATACTGTGTGAATTTGCGTATGAGAAGCTTTTTGTAATGACAGTAATTGGCGGTGATGTTGATGGCGGATGTTCAAGTTACTAAGTGCCTGGTACAATACAAGAATGGTGAGGTGATGTTTCCTTTACTTATGTGCATCACTTGTGTTTGTCCACGTAGCACTGTAGAACACACAGCGAGACGTGTTTGCTTGAGGCATTGTTGTGTGCCATTGTTCATAGCATGCGAGAAGGTTAGCTCTGTTATTGCCTCACATCAGGGGCGTAGCCAGGGGGGGGTTGGGGGGGTTCAAACCCCCCCCCCCCGAAATTTTTTCTGCACCCCCCCCCCCCACTTACCCACCCTTTGTTCTCGTCGCTTCGCACTGACATAATTCATGAAACCGGTGCTACTATCACAATTTCATTCCTGGGCGCTTCCATTTGGATTGGTAATTTACAGCGAATTATGTCTGCATATGGAAAAAACTGTCACGGTGTTTGTCAAGGCTTTGACACACTGTGAGGTTTTGGGCGAGAATGTGGCGGCTGCATTCTGAAGCAACAAATGCGCAACAAATGAGCAACAATTGCGGCAGCTGCATTTTAGATGATGGCGAAAACGCTCGAGGCCCGTTTACTTAGATTTAGGTGCACGTTAAATACCCCAGGTGGTCGAAATCTCCGGTATACATTTCCGCCGCTTCCCTTCAGGTGCCGGTTAGGCCGCGCTCGCGCAGGATCTTCTGCGCGAGAAACATCTCTTGTTTGCGATTGCACCCCTATGGAAGGCTGGTAATTACTGTTGTGTTGTTGAATCCCAAACCAGCAATTACGGAAGGCTGGTAGTTGCTGTTTTGTTGTGGAATCCCAAACCAGCAATGTACACACGAAGGGGTTGATGACAGCAGTGAAATTCCACCGACTCGCAACAGAATGCACGAAACAGACAGCCGACAAGCATGAATTACTGCTGTGCGCAGTACAGCGTAAGTAAACTCTTGTTGCAGGCGCTGACAGTTCTCGTCGGAGTTCACGCGTCCTGAGAAATTGATTATGTGCACTATGCACTGAACAAGACCGGAGTTCATTCCTGCATCACTAGTACACCAATCAGTCGAGATTCTGTGAGGTACAAGGCCGCTTCCTGTTTGCACCAGCGTAAGTGAAGCAGAAATGAGTTGCACGCACTACTTAAAATGCGTACACATGCCATATCTATGCTGTGCGATGAAATATTCTGTACAATTCTGAATCTGTTGACGTAAAGGCAAATCACGGCTGCAGGCTCGCACACAGCGGAAGACACAGCGGCCCATGCACTTGCCGCAGAAAATGCAACCCTCTCGTATGAGGGAGCAGGGCGACGAAAACTTCGAAAAAAAAAAAAGTCCTTACGCGTTTTTGCGCGTATTTAAGTTTTCTAGCGCAAAGACGCAGCGAACAAGCTATTGCTATGGGAGTAGGTATAGCCTGGTCACACGTGCATTTTCACGTGTATAGCCATCCTTGACTTGTGAAACTCACTTTGCCCCGACGAGGACGACGCCATCTACGCTTAACGGAAATTAGCAATTAATGATGTCTTCTCCGATCGCACGGGTCGTCTCAATGATGCGTTTTCGAAGACTGGTCCATTCAGTGGCGCGTTGAGAGACCGTTGCTCCAAACGCCCACTGTACCTGTCGTACTTACTGTATTTACTGAGCTTACTTTACTTTTTACTTAATTTCTTCACAAGCACACACACACACACGAGGGGGGGGGGGGGCGGTCCCATGTCTTTGATATAGATGTATAGAGTCTGCTTCAACTACCGATATTTATTATCAATCACGTGACGTAAAGGAAAGCAGATGCTTTCCTCCCCCCCCCCCCTTCCCCCCGGTCGGGCCGGTGAACCCCCCTCGAAAAAGATTTCTGGCTACGCCCCTGCCTCACATGGCACATTGCATCATTGCAGAAGCAGCGCCATAAACAGGGGAGGGTTATGATACCTCTAATTATTGCTGCGGCGATATACTGCTCAGCGCAACATATATATAGGTACATCGTATTATTGTATGTATTATATATTTATATATTATATTTATATGCAAGTGGCGTGCTTGATTCACACGCTAAAATAAGTGATATAAATATTTTTAAATTGCCACCATTGTCCCCACGGAACCCCTCTTGAAAATTATACATGGGTATAAATAACCCTGGGTAGAAGTGTTGAAGTTTAATTAAATTAAGGGGCTTTACATGCAAAAACCACAATCTAATTATCAGGCACGCTGTAGCGGAGGACTCCGGATTAATTATGACCACCTGGGGTTCTTTAAAGGGTCCCTGAAACAGTTTGGACAAATTTTGTCGACGTTTAGGGTACAGCTACAGTAAAATGTTCACATCACGATTTAAGTGAACTGTCTCACATTAAGAGAGCTACGGATGATTACAAGTTACTCTCGTCCCAACACATGCTTTTCCTCCTTAACTCATTCATCAAGAAATCAGGGCAAAGCTCCACCTTCAGTGGCTCTGCATCATGACGCGACGCTGTGTCTACTTCTGGCATCTTGGAGTCAGCGCACGAAGCCTCTCCAACCCCGCCGCTGATGCCCAGTGAGAGCTATCCAAGCAGTGTGTGTTGCAAGAATTCTGTTGCAGCACCGAGCATGTCCCATATTCCGGTAAATGCAGGCGAGCTGGGTGTTTTGACATATGGGCGGAGGAGCAAATGTGAGCAACCTGCATAGTGCAGCCACCTGGTGGCACAGAGATCAACCAGCCAAACACAGAGCTAATATTGCTGTAACCAAGTGTGACACATTTCAAAAATTTTAAAAGACAACATGCTCACGATTATGCTGCTACCAAAAATTTACACCAGCAGCAAATAGAATAAACTTGGTTACTGCTATATTAGCTCTGTGTTTGTCTGATTGAGCTCTGCCCCATCGTGTAGGCCACTCACGTTTGTTCCACCGCTCATCCAGTAAAGCGCCCAGTCCGCTTGCGTTGATCCAAATTAGAGAGGTTTAGCTTGTCCGGTAACTGGGTAAGTGCTAGTAGACTGGGCATTTTACCGGATGAACGGAGGCACAAACGTGAACCGCCTGCACGGTGCAGCCATCTGGTGGCACAGAGGTCAACCAGACGAACACAGAGCTAATAGACAGTTTAAGCAGAGCGCTGCTTACGCTCCGCTAACATTTCACACACTCCGCTCGCTGCTTGAACTGCGTCAATTTCTCTTATTTGACACATGCGTCTTCAAGAGACGCCAGCCACACACCCTCAGCATGGCTGTAAAACTACAAAGCAAGCAGTCATCGCACCCTAATACTCCATTCAAATGGCTTTGTAGCAGAGCGGGGGCAGCGTTCTTCATTTCGCTGCCAATGTGAGCGTTGTGTGCACGCGCATTAGCGTTGCCACTAGCGTTCTGCTGAGCAGCTGTGCGCAAATCGTTAGGATATGCCAGTCTGAGCGGAGCGTGAACACACTGCTAAAAATGCCTAATATTGCAGTGACCAAGTGTATTCTACTTCGCTGCTGGTGTGAATTTTCGGCATTGGCGTAATCGTATTGCTGCCAAAAATTTACACCAGCAGCAAAGCAAAATAAACTTGATACTGCAATACTAGCTGTATTTGTCTGGTTGAGCTCTATCACCAGGTGGCTGCACCGTGCAGGCTGTTCACATTTGCGCCTCCGCCCATCCGACAAAACGCCCAGTCCGCCTGCATTTACCAGAATGCTGGACACGCTAAAACTCTCTATTAGAGAGGTTTAGCTTGTCAAGTATTCAGGTAAACGTAAGCGGACTGGGCGTTTTGCCAGATGAGCGGAGGCGTAATTGAGGTCGAGTTTATTCTGCCTCGCAAGTAAATTGTTGGCTTTTCTGTCTTGACTCGCTGCTACAAAAGGAAAGCTAAAATATAGAGTATAAGTGAGGATCATGTGTGACAGCAATGACGCAGGATGTCGAGTTGAAAGGTGTACTACACTGCAATTTTATTTCGCTCTTCAGTGTGCAGTTGTTAGCTGGATGGAGCGGCCATCATTAACTGAAATGAAACAATTTTATAATGCTTTTAGCCTCTCAAATAATTACAACTTTATGCATAACCAGCAGCTTTGTGCTTAAATTACGTGTTTTTATTGTTATTGCAATAAACATAACATTACGAGGGAAAATATTTACAGGGGATATATATTGTTAAGGAGAGAAAAGACGCTTGGCAATATATTTACACAATACATACAACCGGCAGAAGACAGGCATACAAGATGAAGCCCGTGCGCGCGACTATCGGCGATCGTCGTCTTCGTCAGTCCTGTCATGATCGTTCGCTATTGCAGCGCCTCGTAGCATATGACCCCTGGTGGCAAAGGCGCTGTTCCGGCGCTTGGTAGGTTCGAGTGATATCACTTCAGTCGAGCAACGTGAACGATATCAGAGGAGGTGTGCTGTGTATCGAGAGGTTGCATCTCATAGGTCACGTCTGTCACTTGACGCAAGATGCGGTACGAGCCTGAATAGGGCGAAATCAGCTTTTCAAAAAGACCAACTCGCCGTGCTGGTTTCCAAAGAAGCACGATGTCACCAGGGTTAAAGTGGGCATTGCAGTGACGAGCGTCATATATGCGTCGCTGATTTTCCTCGGAAGTGGTCAAACGCAGGCGTGCAATCTCACGTGCCTCTGCAGCTCTGAATACTTCACGAGCATCACGAGCATATTCTGACGTTGTATCAAGAACGGCTGGGAGGATTGTGTGAAACAGTAGTTGAGGGTCTCGTCCATACAAGAGAAAGAAATGGGGAGAAACCAGCAGAATCATGGCGGCACGTATTGTAGGCAAATGTGACGAACGGCAGAGCGGCATCCCAGTCACGATGGTCGGTAGAGACGTACATAGCGAGCATTTCTGTGATAGTTCTATTGAGCCACTCTGTGAGGCCGTTGGTCTGAGGATGATACGCCGTTGTAAACTTGTGCTTTGTAGCGCAGGTGTGCAAGATGTCCTGGACAACCTGCAAAAGAAAGTAGCAGCCCCGATCGGTAAGGAGTTGTCGGGGAGCGCCGTGATGAAGCATCACCGCTTCGAGAAGGAAGTCAGCGACGTCGGTTGCACAACTGGTAGGGAGAGCCCGCGTGATCGCGTACCGGGTGGTGTAGTCCGTATAGCAACAGCTATCCACTTGTTCCCATTAAGTGATAGAGGAAAGGGGCCAAGTAGATCAAGACCAATACGAAAGAATGGCTGAGATGGTATTTCGATGGGCTGAAGACGGCCAGCTGGTAGGGCTGCTGGTTTTTTGCTGTGCTGACAGGATTTACAGGAGGCGACGTAACGGCAAACATAACAGTAAATACCGGGTCAAAAGAAACGACGCCGAACGCGGTCATATGTCTTTGAGACTGCCAGATGACCAGCGGTAGGAACATCATGCAACTGTGCAAGTACAGTCTCACACATATGCTTAGGAACGACCAGCAGCAGTTCAGGGCCATCAGGGTGCATGCTGTAACGGTACAATATGCCATCTTGCAGCATAAACATATGCAAGGAGGGGGAACTTGTCAGGTCTGCCAGGCTGAGAATCATGTCTTTCAGGTAAGGGTCAGGTCCTTGCTCATTGGCAATGTCTCCAAACGCGGTAAGAGCGAGGATGCAAGTTGACTCGCCGGTCTCGGGAAGATCTGGTGGGTCTACTGGATGACGTGACAGGCAATCAGCGTGTTCATGGAGTCGGCCTGTCTTATAAACCACTGTGTAAAAGTACTCTTGGAGCCTGGTTGCATGGGACACATCGGGGGTACACACCTGAAGGGGAACTGGGGAGCAGCTTCAATCTCGCGGCGGATGAAGCACACAATATTGTTGGATGCAGCAGGACTGTATGGGAGACGAAGGTCCTCGCAGGTAGATTTTGCAGCCGTGTTTGCAAGACGGGTAAAATTCGGAGTACTGCAGGAGTATTCGGAGTAATGCAGCGACTTTTTGCTTCTTCAAAGCGTCGGCATTCATTGATGACGTCTTACACTGTGGATGAGTTCTTAAAAACCAGGAGTGTAAATGCATCGTCTACGATACCTTTGAGGATATGCGCAACCTTTTCCGCTTCTGGCATCTGGTCATTGACTTTGCGACAAAGTGCGAGCACATTCTGAATGTACGTGACATAGGACTCGGTGCAAGTCTGAGCTCGGCATGCAAGTTCTTTCTGCGCAGCACGACGGCATCCGATGGGCTTATGGAACAGATCGATGAGCTTTTGCTTACAGACCTCCCAGCTTGTAATTTCCTGTTCGTGGTTCAGAAACCACACTTGTGCCGTGCCCGTCAGGTAAAATATGATGTTCGCTAGCATCAGAGTCGGGTCCCAGTTGTTGCTAGTGCTCACCCATTCGTACAGGTGAAGCCAATCTTCGACGTCCGTGTGGTCAGAGCCAGAAAAGGTACCTGGGTCACGCAGTTGTGTGAAGACGACGGGGCAGTTGGTTGAGGCATGGTTGGCGACCTGCCCGAACCATTTTCGTCCCCGCCTTGAGCTGGCATTGTAGATGCAGCCAAGGAGCGTCCGCTGCGTAAATCTGTCTTGATATTCGAAAAACCCGCACCTCCACCAAAATGTTACGGGGAGAAAGGATGCTTGGAAATATATTTTACACAATATATACAATGGTCAGAAGACAGGCATACAAGATGAAGCCCGTGCGCGCGACTATCGGCGATCGTCGTCTTCGTCAGTCCTATCATGATCATCACATCATCTTCCTCTTCTCCTCACATCTTTCCATAGAGGCACAAACTATTACGTAACAATAGTCTCATCTTAAGCAACCTGGCAATCCTGCTAACGTGCTGTCACTCGCAGTGACCTGGCTTACGTAATTAAATGCATTAACTGTTTGCATTTCGCAGCGAATAATAATAAAAATGAAACAGAGATGCATGCAATTGATTGATTGATGGTTTTAAGTGCCCATTACCTTGCTACTTTAACTTTGTACAGGAATGCTGACTTTTTTATAACCAGTGAAAGATTTGCTGAGAATGGGATAATGATTAGGTCGCACAACAATTTTAGCAGAGCAGGCGTAACTCCAGTGAAACATGCAGAAAAAGGCCCTTGGAAGTGCCGAAACACACATTATTTGCCCGAGTGCCCGTCCTCTGCTGAATGACAATCACTCCTTTCAAGTAAAAAAAAAAAACCACTTTCGGTGCATTTCGTGCAGAAATGTGGTATTCGAGGGCAATATATAATCAGTCCACTGCAGTCAGAGCGTTTCATTGCCGTAAAATCAGTCACAGCAAAGCGTCGCTGTGTATATCTCAATGCGTGTCGCCGACTGCCTATTCACACCAACACGGCAACAGTACTGTCCCCTGTATCTCGATCTCGTGGCTAATTACGAACATTTGTTCACCATAAAGTTGGAAAAATAATCGATGATGCAATGTGGGTAGCCAATCGGATAGCTCATCCGACTGACATCACACGCGTCTGCTACATAGATGGTGAAGAGGCCATAGAGTTAGTATAATAACCCTTAGAGGAAAAGCCAGCAAAAAAAGCGGCAACCGCAAGGGAACTTCCATGTTGCTACGACACTTTTTGGTAATGTTAAAAATATTCAAAATATTGTTACAGGGAGATGTCAATAAGAGTTTATGAACAATGGCAGGCAGGGTTACAGCTCGTCCTCTTTCTCGTCTGCTATGCTACTTCTATTCTGTCCGCAGGATAGGAGCAAGGCTCATAACATTACCCTCCGGAGGCGAAAGCACCGACTCGGTGCAGTCGAAGTACGACGGCACGGAAAAGTTCACTGCACACACAGGGTTAATCAGTGTCTGGGACATGGTAGGGCTTCAGGCGGACGACGTGAACGATGTCGATGCGAGGTTGAGCCAATGGGGACGAAGACAATGGAGCGATTTCATACGTTATGTCGGTCACTTGGCTACACACTGGATATGGGCCGGTGTACGGGAACAGCAGTTTTTCAGTAAGCCCGACACGGCACACTGGGGGCCAGAGTAGGACAAGAGACCCAGGGGCAAAGTGGGTAGTCCTGTGATTGCTATTGTAGTATCGAGATTGCTGGTGGATCTGCGACTCGCTGAATCGAGCACGGGCAACTTCACGTGCATGGTCAGCACATGCAATAGCCTCTCGAGCATACTTGGTACCAGGGCACGCGGAAGAAGGCACCAACGTGTCCATAGGCAACGCTGGATTTGGGCCGAATAAGAGAAAGAAAGGCGAATAACCAGCGGTCTCATGTCCTTCCATATTATACGCGAATGTCACAAAAGGCAATGCAGTGTCCCAATCCTGGTGGTCGGCAGACACATACATTGACAACATGTCGGTAATTGTTCGTTTCAGTTGCTCCGTCAAGCCATTCGTCTGTGGATGGTAGGCCGTGGTCAGTTTGTGTTGCGTCGAGCAAGACCGTAGAATGTCCTCGATAACCTCCGAAAGAAAATGTCTGCCCCGATCAGTTAGAAGTTGCCGAGGTGTACCATGCTGTAGAATGACGTTATGGAGTAAGAAGTCTGCAACATCGGTTGCGCAGCTTGTGGGAAGAGCACGGGTGATTGTGAATCGCATTGCATAGTGTGTAGTGACACCGCCCCATCTGTTTCCTGAGACAGAGAAAACGGGCCAAGTAAGTCGAGGCCAAGGCGATGAAACCGCTCATATGGAACGTCGAGAGGCTGAAGATGGCCAGCAGGTGGGAGCAGCGGCTTTTTCCGGCGCTGACAAAGGTCACAAGAGGCCACTTAAAGGCGTACCGAACGGGACATGCCTGGGTAGTAGAACCGACGGTGTGTGAAATCGTATGTGCGTGAAACGCCGAGGTCACCCGCTGTTGGCGCATCATGAAGCTGGGCTGGAACAGTCGAGCGGAGGTGGGCTGGAATCACAAGCAAGAGGTCAGGACCACCAGGAAGCAAACTGTGACGATGTAAAGTGTCGTCGTGTAGCACAACAAGTCGGAGAGAGGCATCGTGAGCCTGGGAGTTGAGACGGTCGATAATCTTGCATAGGACCAGGTCACGGCGTTGTTCAGCAGCAATGTTGAGTTCGGAGATGGCAAGCACACAAGGACTGTAGCCGCTCGGTGCAGGTTCCGGTTGGTCTACAGCATAGAGTTTCTCACTATATTACCTAGAGGGAAAACTGACACTGCTGCACTGTGGTATCCATGGGAATGCTGGTATATTGTGACTTCAGATGGAATCGTTCTTGGAGAGCCAGAACGCCTTGAAGACGTGCCTGGCTAGCACCCTTCTGTCTGTCACAATGATTAATTTCCTGCTAAAACAGCACGTAAAAAACTGTTTTAGCTTTATTATTACACAAAAACATGTTTTGTTTTATTCTGAGGACTTACTATTGGATGCACAATTATATGAAACGTAAAAAGTAAGTTGGAGGGCAGACGACAAGATTATCACTCGCTTTGGAACAACTTGTCGTCTGTTCTTGCTTTTCTTCGCTTGATTCTGCATTGTAGGTCAGTAAACTTTATTGAGAGATGTAATATGGGTGAATGAAGTCCTTTTATGTAGATTTTACTTTAAGAACGCATTATTTGTGCAGCCATATCCACGTTTTACACGAAGCCTCGTTCAACACCAGCCAACACAAGCCTCGCAGACACATATCCCGTCATTCCCATGAGGGCACGGCACCCTTTAAGAAACTCGCATAGACGGTGGCGCCAGTTTATCCTCTAGGTGTTATAGTGAGAAACTCTATGGTCTACGGGGTACCAGGAAAGGCAGTCGGCATCCCGATGCAAACGGCCAGATATGTAGATGACCGTATATGAATATTCTTGAAGCCGTAATGCCCAGCATCCAAGGTGACCCATTTTTTTTAGCAAAGACAGCCAGCAGAGAGCGTGATGGTCAGTGACGACGATAAAAGTTCTGCGATACAGATAAGGGCGAAATTTTGCGATGGCTCAAACAAGAGCGAGGCACCCTCTCTCTGTAATCGAATAATTCCACTCAGCGGCGGAAAAGAGGCGGCTGGCATACGCAATAACACAGTCCTGACCACGTCGACATTGAGCTAGAACAGCATCGACGCCATGGCCACTGGCGTCTGTATGGACTTCCGAGGGAGCAGAATCGTCAAAGTGAGCCAACACAGGTGGTGTAGTGAGTAGTGCAATGAGCTGCGAAAAGGCAGACGCTTGGGCAGGACCCCAGTTAAAAGGAACGTTTTTCTTGAGCAGGCATGTGAGAGGCCGTGCTATCTCTTCAAAGTCTTTCACAAAGCAACGAAAGTAAGAGCAGAGGCCAAAAAATGAGTGCACATCTTGTGAAGAACATCTTGTTGGAAACGGCGCATACTTTGGCAGGGTCAGCTCGGATACTGGCTGCATCAACAAGATGACCAAGTACGGTGATCGCTCGGCATCTGAAGTGGCATTTGGAGGAGTTTAGTTAAAGCCGGGTGCTGCGAAACAGCAGCAAAATATCGGATAGTCATTGGAGATGACTGGGGAATGTTGGCGAAAAACTATGAGGTTGTCAAGGTAACAAACAAGTAGACCACTTGAACCATCATTCTTTCCATCATTCTTTCAAATGTTGTTGGGGCATTACACAACCCAAAGGGCACGACTTTAAACTGGCAGAGCCCATCGGACATAATGAGGGAGGTCTTTTCGCGATTCTGCCCATCAACGGCAATTTGCCAATAGCCGGACAGAAGATCTATAGAAGAAAAGTACCTCGAGTCATGCAGATAGTCGAGCGCATCGCATCGTCTATTCGTGGCACAGGGTAGACGTCCTTTTTAGTTATCTTGTTCAGGTGCCGATAGTCGATACAGAACTGCCAGGTGTTGTCTTTCTGACAAGCACCACAGGGGACCCCCAAGGACTCGCAGGTGGTTCAATGATGTGCTTAGTCAGCATTTTCTCAACTTCGGTTTGAATGACACCGCGTTCGGACACAGACACTCGGTAAGGGCACCTATGGGTGGGTCTAGCATCCCCAGTATCAATGCGTTGGGTTACGAGCGATGTCTAGCCAAGATGGGGCAAAGAAAAAAAAAAAATGTCGCAGTAACATGCTAACAAGCTGCGAAGATCTTCGGACTGAGAAGGAGATAGATCAGGGGCAATCATACCGTCAAGAGGGTCGTCAAGTGTAGTACTTGTGTCCTGGCTTCCAGGTAATGACTGCAGAGTATCAACAGTCAGGGCCAGAGGGTCGTGTGCATCTAAAGGCGATATTCTGCCCAACGTGATGCCTTCGGCACCACCTCCACCAACGATGTTACGGGGAGATGTCAAAAAGGGTTTATATACAATTACTAAAAGTGACGGCGAGTGGCACCACAACAACAAAGATGGCAGACTGGGATACAGCTCGTCCTCTTTCTCATCTGCTACGCTATTTCTATTTCGTCCGCAGGATAGGTTACACCATTATTATGCAACATCAAACATTCAGACGTAGTATATATACGTATGGACAAGGTGTAAAGTTTATTACATGTATTTTTCAGAAGGATCAAATCGCTATATATGAAATTTTGATGTAAAATTTAGGGTGCATGAATAGATGCATTTTCCAGCGCCTGACTAGATGGTGCCACCACAGTGACGGAAGCTTGGGATCGCGATGATTGCACGTCTTGCCTGAATCGCATATCTCGTCTGCGCCTGCGCACCTACACAGAGCAGCAACATGGCGGCGCAAGTGCAGTTACCAATTTCAATGCATGGGCGCTATGGGGAGCTTTTCCTCTAGAGTTGGTTATATTATTCCTATGGACAGGCGGCTGAAAACTCGGGTGGGCGGCGCTGCTGCGATCAGTTACGATGCACATCTTTAAAACCCTATAATAAATTACATGCTTTACGTGGAGCGCTTAAATGTGTTACTTAATGATCAGAAGGCTAAAGCCACTACTCAACCATGGCGGGTCTGTCCACATTGTAAATATTCTGACACAATAACCCGTTTAGACATAGCTGTCCAAAAATGTACTTTGGGCAAATGCATTGGCATGTCACATATAATTTTCCTAGAATCCCTTCTTCATGCACTGTGAGACAAAATAATATGATTAAATTTTGTTAGTTTTTGGAGCGGCTGTCTTTAAACTCGTATTAGCCGCAGGATTCCTACCAAGTGGTCATGTTTTGAGAACACTGCAAGATTCCAATTTCGCTATTGCAGTATCTGCACTAAGTTATTACCTCAAAATATAATTACGAAAATTTAGTAAAGTTTGTTGAACACTAGGGTAGAAGAATTCTCGCTGTCCTCCGCAAATACGAATCCTGGCTAGCAAAAGTTATTTAATCTCAAGTCCCCTATTTTAAATAATAACTGAGCATAGATGTTGCTGATGCACCACATGTTAGAAACACAGTTGACAGTTATAAACACAGAAACCCGCTGCGATGGCTTAGCGGCTATGGTGGTGTGCTGCTAAGCACGAGGTCATGGGATTAAACCCCGGCTGCGGCGGCCGCATTTCGATGGGGGCGAAATACAAAAACGCTTGTGTCCCGTGCATTAGGGTACGTTAAAGATCCCCTGGTGGTCAAAATCTGGAGTCCTCCACTATACGGCGTGCCTCATAATCAAATCTTGGTTTTGGCACATAAAACCCCAGAATTCAATTCAATTCATAAACATGGAAATCTAATAGGACAAGGAAGCACAATATCGAGAGACAAGTAATGCTTACCCAGTGTAGCATAAACTGGAGGCCATACTCTGGGATCCAGTAGCAGATACCGCACCCATTGCCCTGGGTCAACTAAGATTCCATATCTACAAAAGCGAACAAGAACATGGTTCAAATGAGGTACATATTAAAAAAAAAAAGTCGCAGTTTCGCCTGAAAGGCGAAGCATCGATTGCGATAGCAAATTACTAGACAGCTAAACGAAGTAAGGATAGTAGTTTTATCAGCCAGATAAAGTTGTAAACATTCGCTTACTAACTAAATAAACAAGCACGGTGTCACGCACGCACAGGTAAACATGAGCACATCTCGCTCGATGGCCGCGGAAACTCGTCAAAACACTTTAGTTACCCGCTGCTGCCCGCTACGCGCCAGCAGTAGTGGGCAAATTGACCTTAGCGCTGTCTCTCGTCTCGCTTCAACGCGAACTAAACGTCGAAAGCACAGCGCATACGAAGCTACTGGCACTCAGCGCATGCACTTTGTACCATCGCAGATAGCTTTGAAGATGAGGCTCCCGCGGGCGCACACTTCGACCACATAGCAGATCGCTTTCAAGTAGAGTGTACTAGAACATTGTCTAATACACTCTACTTTCAAGATACGGTGCCCGCGCGGTAGCTCCGGCAGCAGCAGCCGCAAGAGCAGAACGCACCCCCTACCCCTACCGTCACCGTCGCCTCCTCCGCGTGCCCCGCGAGCGAACGAAGACCGCGCGCTTCCGGCCGCGATAAAGCTGCGGTTGCCGGCTCAACCTCGCACGCTAAAATTTCACTCGCACACACAGCGTACGGCGCGCGGCGACGGTTTTATCGCCGTTTGACTTTATACTGAACCTCGATCGGGCGACGGCGATGGCAAAAATGCGCTTGGAGTGTCCATATAATTGCTATCGCAATAAAAAACACGGAAAGATGAAAAAGCCTCGCAGTACAGCCGCTAAGTCCTCTGAACCACAGTGGTTCTGTGAGATGGGCCGGCCCACTGCCCCCCCCCCCCCCCTTTTTTTTTTTTTTTTTTGTTCGCGCTCTATGCAGAAGTAAAGCCCCCCATACACGTTTCCGTCGACCAGCAAAAGCGGCGGTGGCGCGTGGATGGAGGGGCTTTATGCAGAAGCACAATTAGTTTTCATGATGATGAAAAGTAAAAAAGATGGGAGGGGGGGGGGGGGGGTTAACTTTATTTCAGAACAATTTGTGCAGCTTTCTGTAGAAAATTTTATAAACTTCCAAGGTCCTGACAAAGCCGCAGGATAGTCCTTGTTCTAGTTAAGGACTAAGCAACATTGCATTGGACAACTTGAAAACACGGCACGCGCACAAGAAATTTTTTTTTTCTATTGAACACAAGTGAACGTGTAGGTCCGCCTACGTACACGAAACCATTTTTTTTTATAACAGAAGCGTAGCATGAAACCTACACTTTCTACAGCGCCGTTTCGATGAGTGTAGGTAGCCGACGACAAAGAGGCAGGCTTTCCAAACGCGTGACGTAGAGTATACTAGACAAAATATTGGGGCGGCGCTGCGGTCGAAGTGGATTGGGCCGCATCAAGGTCGCGCCGTTGGAAACTGCTGGCGATACTGCTCGGCAGGGTCATTCGTACTACTTCGCGCGCTGGTATTAGCGTTCAGACCGATCAAATGGGGTTCATAATTGCATATGACATGTATTTATGCCTTAAGAATAAATTCCTTTCCTTTTTCGCCTTTATTTATTTTTTATTATTTTCTAATGCCGCTCGGTGATTACGCGTGCATTGGGTCCGCAGTGTCGGCTTTCATTCTATACTATGTTATTGAACCCTTTGGAGAAAAAAATATTTTTCTCGTTCTTCAAGAAGCATCTATCTCTCGTGTGTATTGTTGCGCATATAGTTTTCTATCAGTAGGTCTTGCGAAACGCAGACGAAGCAGCATATGTAACCTTCCTGCTTGCTCCTTCGAACAAGTAAAGCATTTCTGCCCCATCCGGCGCCTTGTTCTTAGATTTACGGGAACCATTGGTATAGATAAAAAAAAAGAGTAAACTGCAGTGCAACATTCCCTTCAAGTTTCTGCCTTTCTCGCGTAACAGAATGCGGAGTAATTGGTACGGGGTCATTTATTGTAGTCGGACCTCGAGCGCCGAAAACTGTTTTAGTTAGCCATTCTATATATGCTAATCTTTGGCCGTAATCAGTACGTGGGGATTTTTTTTCCAGTTGATACTTCAAAAAAGAAAGAAAGCCTGCGCGGTAGCCTAATTAGTGCCTATATCGTGGACAGGCGCGGATCCAGGGGGGATGTCCGGATGTCCTGACCCCCCCCTCAGATTTCTGCATCGCCCCCTCGCTGACAGGGGGATGGCCCTGTCGCAAAAAAAAAAAAAAAAAATATGGCCACCAGCATTCTTCAAAAGTATTTTTCGCGAGTACCAGTGGTATCAGCCATGTAGAAGTAAAGCTAGCTCGCTCACAAGCTTAGTTCTATTCCGTAGGAGTGTGGTGTCGCGAAGTTGCCGTAGTTATTTTTTCTCATGAACACCTTGGACCTCTTGGAGCCTGCCGTGCCTTACTCGTCCCGTCGGTGGCGTCGAATGAGCGAGGGGACGTCCCTTTTGCCAAACACGCCGAGGTCCGCTCGAGCGCCTTCGCGCCTGATTAACTTAGTTTCCCCTTGAGGAGTCAACGGTTGCCTCATTGGCTGTCATCGGTTCCGCAACCAACCTGCTTAATGAAAGAGATCTCTTGCTGAAGTGTTCATATATAAATAATATCAACTAACAGCAAAAGTAAGAACTACGCATAGGCAACCTTTTTTAACTGTAGCACTCATTGTGATCACAGTTACATGTTGACAATATCCAGTACGAGCACAGTACCGTTCGTACGCTACAAGTTCTTCATTGTAACTTCGCAGTTTTATTGTCGTACATTAGGAATAGGAGGCTCAAGCCCACCGGATCCGTTTATCTGAGTGGGCGTCCTTGCGGAGCGGGGCGAAGCCTCGAGCCGCGGCTGCGAAGTGGGGGAGCGTGACGTCAGCGGCCAACGCCAGCGCGCGGGCCTAGGATGGCGTCGCGTGGTTAGAGAAACGGGAGCAGATGGCCCCCTTGTGTAAAAGGATGACATCGCGTGGGAAACAAAACATGAAGACGCTGGCTCGCGCTCTCGCCTACTATGCCACATCGTTATTCTTGTAGGTGGCGTCGTGAGTCTTCATACGCGGTGATTCGCATATCGTAAACAACCAGCGTATTGGTTGCTGCGTTGGAGCGGACCGTTACGCCCGTATTCAAGAACGTTCCTCTAGTCAACACACCACCACGACTCAAGAGAGAAGATGGCACCGCCATCCCTCCACAGAAGTGGTCACTGAGCTTCATGATCATTCACGGGAATTCATGAGAATTGTCGCGTCTTTATTCTCGATTATTCTGCGCAGTACGACAATTGAAATTTGGAGTCTGATATATCGGAGCACTGCATGCTGTTCACTGCATGCTTAGAAGAAGTATTCAAGCTCTTAGACTGGGAAGGATTAGGAGTGAGGATCGACGGCGAATATCTCAGCAACCTTCGGTTTGCAGATGACATTGTCCTATTGAGCAACAATGGAGAGGAATTACAACAAATGATTGAGGACCCTAATCGAGAAAGTGAAAGAATTGGGTTGAAGATGAATATGCAGAAGACAAAGATAATGTTCAATAGCCTGGCAAGGGAACAAGAATTCAGGATCGCCAGTCAGCCTCTAGAGTCTGTAAAGGAATATGTTTATTTAGGTCAATTACTCACAGGGGACCCTGATCATGAGAAAGAAATTTACAGAAGAATAAAATTGGGTTGGAGTGCATACGGCAGGCATTGCCAAATCATGACTGGGAGCTTACCACTGTCGTTGAAAAGAAAAGTGTACAATCATTGCATTCTACCGGTGCTAACATATGGGGCAGAAACTTGGAGGTTAACAAAGAAGCTCGAGAACAAGTTAAGGACCGCACAAAGAGCGATGGAACGAAAAATCGTAGGAGTAACGTTAAGAGACAGGAAGAGAGCGGTGTGGATCAGAGAACAAACGGGAGTAGACGATATTCTAGTTGACATTAAGCGGAAGAAATGGAGCTGGGCAGGCCATGTATAATGCGTAGGATGGATAACCGGTGGACCATTAGGGTTACAGAATGGATACCAAGAGAAGGGAAGCGCAGTCGAGGGCGGCAGAAAGTCAGGTGGGATGATGAAGTTAGGAAATTCGCAGGCGCAAGTTGGAATACGCTAACGCAAGGCAGGGGCAATTGGAGATCGCAGGGAGAGGCCTTCGTCCTGCAGTGGACATAAATATAGGCTGATGATGATGTAGGAGCACGGACACGCTAGAATAATTCTTCCGATCGATACTGTGTAGAAACGACTGTCTCTAAGTTTTCAATAAAAACATACCCACTTACTCTAATCAACAAAAAATAATTGTTCAATTTTAGTTAATTGGGCTGCTCACAGCGATAATTATCATCTCACTTTGTGCCCCCTTAGTCACATAACTTATTTGCACAGGTGGTCTTCGCATGCCTCCCAGTGCCTAACTTTAAGAAAACCATAAAGCTTAGTTTTTAACGCCCTGTATTATCAGGCGCAGCCGACAAGCACATGGCTGTATTGGGTAACGTCCTTTTCCTATAAGCTCGGAGAAACCGATACCTGGCTTCGCTACAGATCTTCTTCCTCTTTCCTGGGTTTTACGTGCCAAACCCAGTTCTGATTATCAGGCACGCCGTAGTGGAAGGCTCCGGATTAATTTTGACCACCTGGGGTTCTTCAAGCTGCACTACAACGCAAGAACACGGGCGTTTTTGCATTTCGCCTCCATCGAAATGCGGCCGCCGCGGCCGGTATTTGATCC
The DNA here is from genome assembly GCF_013339745.2 of Dermacentor silvarum. Taxonomy (NCBI): domain Eukaryota; kingdom Metazoa; phylum Arthropoda; class Arachnida; order Ixodida; family Ixodidae; genus Dermacentor; species Dermacentor silvarum. The sequence goes on from NC_051154.1 coordinate 157,495,098, forward strand.
CGCGATCTCGCGCTCAACGCCTGAGCTGACTGAGCCACCACAGAGGGCTACAGGTGTTGCTTCAGCCGTATAAAACGCGGGTTTATCGTGAGGAAAAACGGTAAATTTCGGTAAATAAGAAAGGCTACTATCATCATCATCATCATTGACAGAAGCTGACCCCCCCCTCAGAAAAAACCTGGATCCGCCCCTGATCGTGGATACGGCGTTGCGCTGCTAAACTGGAGCTCGCGGGTTCAATCCAGGTCGCGGAATTTGATGGGAACGAAATGGAAAAAGACTCGTGTACTTCTATTTAGGTGCGCGTTAAAGAACCACAGGTGGCAAAAACTAAACAGGGTGCCTCATAATCATATCGTGGTTTTGCCACGTGAAACCGAAGAATTTGCTTATATTAAAAAAAAAAGAAAAAGAAAAAAAAAGCAGGTGGCTGCGTTCTTCGGCTTATTCCTGGGGGTGTAAACAACATAAATTATTCCCGAATCTGATTTCCGAGAAAAAAATGTTAGGCTTATCCTATATTTCATGCATAAATGTAATGCCATTCCCAAATGTATGACCGCTCAAATCAGCAGCTTGTATATTATAAACGGCTGCGTTCAGTTATCCGGTGCACTTTCATAACGACCATAATGAAACAATTAAAGGAACGGCATGTCTCACATGCACGTAGAGATATGTGCAGATCTGTTGCGTTCATTGAAGAAAAGTGTGGTACCACATGGGGCACTCAGTTTTAATGGGTTGCAGACATAGTGAGACTGTCAAAAATTTTTGTCTGAATCAACTTAGCAGATTTACAGGCTGCCACAAAACAGGGCTTTTATATTGCATTATGGCTAGGAACTTGCTAAGCAGAACTTATTAACACCCGTCCGTCAATTCTCTCAGGAACTGCGCCTCTGCGCAACAGCCACGACTCTCCGGCAGCAAGATCATTCGGACACATATATATATATATATATATATATATATATATATATATATATATATATATATATGTCTATGTACTCTTTGATTTATAATTACCTAGAAATACATTGGTCATTGGTCAAATACATCGGTCATTGGCAATCAGATATGTCTTTAGCCGTAATCAGTACGTGGGGATTTTTTTTCCAGTTGATACTTCAAAAAAGAAAGAAAGCCTGCGCGGTAGCCTAATTAGTGCCTATATCGTGGATACGGCGTTGCGCTGCTAAACTGGAGCTCGCGGGTCTAGTACACTCTAGTATTGGTAGAGTGACAATGGTCGAGTGGGCCGAACGGCGCTCTGCCGCTGAGGCGCCGCGTGTGGAAAAATAGTGCGAGGGCGCTGCGAGCGAACTGGATTGGGGCAGAGACGCGCTCCGCGGCATATTCAACCACGGCCGGGCTCGACTGGCGCGCGCGCTCGCTTCTTACGGCCTTCTCACCCGTCGGGGAAACAATGGGAGAGTTTCTCAGCACGTTTCGCCACCCGTCGACGGTAGGGGCGCTGCGACCCTGACCCTTCCTCCCCTGCTCCGCGTACATGCGCTTGCCTTCGCGCTTGCACGATCGTTTTCCCGCGCATTTTATTCGGTGCTTTGTCAGTGTTGTTCATCATCATCATTATCAGCCTATATTTATGCCCACTGCCGGACGAAGGCCTCTCCCTGCGATCTCCAATTACCCCTGTCTTGCGCTAGCGTATTCCAACTTGCGCCTGCGAATTTCCTAACTTCATCATCCCACCTGGTTTTCTGCCGGCCTCGATTGCGCTTCCATTTTCTTGGAATCCATTCTGTAACCCTAATGGTCCACCGGTTATCCATCCTTCGCATTACATGGCCTGCCCAGCTCCATTTCTTCCGCTTAATGTCAACTAGAACATCGGCAATCCCCGTTTGTTCTCTGATCCACACCGCTCTCTTCCTGTCTCTTAACGTTACTCCTAAGATTTTTCGTTCCATCGCTCTTTGTGCGGTCCTTAACTTGTTCTCGAGCTTCTTTGTTAACCTCCAAGTTTCTTCCCCATATGTAAGCACCGGTAGAATGCAATGATTGTACACTTTTCTTTTCAACGACACTGGTAAGCTCCCAGTCAGGATTTGGCATTGCCTGCCGTAGCCGTATGCACAGCAACCCAATTTTATTCTTCTGTAAATTTCTTTCTCATGATCAGGGTCCCCTGTGAGTAATTGACCTAGATAAACGTACTCCTTTACAGACTCTAGAGGCTGACTGGCGATCCTGAATTCTTGTTCCCTTGCCAGGCTATTGAACATTATCTTTGTCTTCTGCATATTCATCTTCAACCCAGTTCTTACACTTTCTCGATTAAGGTCCTCAATCATTTGTTGTAATTCGTCTCCATTGTTGCTGAATAGGACAATGTCATCTGCAAACCGAAGGTTGCTGAGATATTCGCCGTTGATCCTCACTCCTGCGTTGTTCAGTATGAAGTAATTTGTGGGCTCCTGAAGACGGTCGCACAGCCTTTAGTACACGCGGCCACAGCCAAGACTTGGCACCGTTCATTGCACATCGGTAAATAACTGCTGTGTGATGGTGTATTGCTGTCTTCCGTATTGCAAGTCCCGTTCCGGGAAAACACCCGGTGTTTCTTTTCACCAGTTCCCAAGCAATGAGTTTCTAGCCCGAGTTTCTAGCGCTTTTGGACAAGATATTTGGACAAGATAGCATCAACTAACGAAGGGGAATTATAAGATGGACATAACAAAGATCGTAGCCTTCTCCTCCGCATACGCTACTAGGCAAATACATAATTTCACTATAACTCTTTTTTCCTCACGCAGCAACTCTTTTAAGTAGTATTTTTTTTTCGCGCACAATAGTGGACTGGAACCAACTAAAAAATGACGTCGTCTCTGCGCCAACATTAACTTCTTTTTTATCATGTTTACAGTAACATTATTTTGTTTGTGCCATGTTTGCAGTCACAGTGTTTTACTTCTGTAGTGTAAAGTTGCGTGTGCCCAACCTGTACGCTTTGTATTTGTTCAAACAACAGTTTTCTTTATTAACCTGTGCATTTTCTGTACATACCAATGTATTCGTTATGCTTGTACCAACCTGCTAAAATCACCGCATGGTGATTGCAGTATTTATAAAATAAATAAATAATAGCGTTTTTTTTTTTCGATAAAGACTCCGAACACCTGCCACGAAGGAATGTACTAGAAGTACTCGAAAGAGCAGTCCAGCCCTATTTACAACGCGCTCCCATCTTGAGCTGCCCTGAAGATGTTGACGACAGTCATGCGATACGATCCGCTAATCTGAGAAGTTTCTGAGAATACTCCTTGTAAATCAGTCAAACCAACTGACTGACCAAAACGACAAGCCTTCGGCCTATATACTCAAGCCGCCAAGGAAGCACTTTAGATTGTAATTGTGAATAAGACACATTTATGAGCTACTGTGTCCGCAAGGGTTTTCGCCGGAAAGTATGGCAACCATTGTAAGTGTATACGAGGAATAAATATTTATTTTCATTCCTCAAAATGCATTTGATGGCGGAGAGTTGTTGTCCCGGCGCATGCATCTCTAGTGGATTTAAAGAAGCTCGATGTATTAATACAGTTACACTGCATCCATTTATAAGAAGCCTAGATGAACCATTTACGCGTCCTCTACAATTAGGCGACTTGTTCTTGAATTCACGGTGAGGTAAGAAGCGCGCCCGACCCAATCTTCCAGCGTTGCGCGCGCTGCACAGATCGGCTGGGAGCAGCTGAGCAGGGTGGGGTCGCAGCGCCCCCCTCCAAGCAGCGGCGATAGGCATGAACTAGCCCCGATGCGAAGGCCGTAAGAAGCGAGCGCGCGCGCCAGTCGAGCCCGGCCGTGATTCAACGTACAGTCGAGTGCAAAATATTAGAGACCACGGGAGCGGCGACTGAACTAAAGCCCCTTGATGTTAGAAAGTAGCGACACTCTCCCCCCCGCGCGCGCTTTCCTCCTCAATTCTCCTCGGATTTCTCCCCCTCACCGGGCCGGCGCGGCGCTGAACCCTCCAGTGGCTCGCTGCAGCCGCATTAGAATCAATGCGCGCGTTTGTTTATTCTGCCCTTTGAAGCGTTGTATGGGAATTTATTCCTTGTGAAACTGTCATGACGAAAGTACGTTTCCGATAGAACGTCGTGACATTTTTTTTTTTTTTGAGGACGCTTCGATAAATACAAGCGGAAGCGCTCCGAAAAAATGAGTACCAAGCTGTGGCTGAGTTGTTTACCTCTACGTCGCCACTTGGGTTGTCCGTAACGCGGAGGTGTATTGGGTGCATACAATATAAGCAGCGTAGAGTATAAACGAGAATTGGTTCACAATCTTCGCTCTTAAAAGGCTCAGAGAAGGTAACCAAGAAGAAATGTGATAGTTTACTTAAAGTGAATTCGCCGAAATGAGTGGGCCAAAAGCCTTTGTACCAATGCCACTGTGCAAAATACGTGCTGTGTTTGCGAAACAGCCAACATAGAACTTACACACGCGCCTGTATTCCGTCACTATGAAACGACGAGAAATTACATTCCATCACCTCTGGGAGTAACCTAAGCGTTTCTCTCAAAAAAAAAAAAAGGCTGATTGCTTACACGGAAGCTGCTAAGACTGGCACTTGATAATTAACTTACAGACTTCAAGATGTCAAGTTTATCAGAATTGAGGGAGATTACCAGAAGCGCGTGGCTTGTACTTAATGAGCATGCGCGAATAATACATAATACCACTTATCTACCTATATATTGCGGTTCATGCCTTCGCAACATAAAGTACGTAAAGAAAAAAAATGCTCGCAGTATTGAAACTTTGCAAAGATACAATAAGCACGCAATAAGAGTAAAATAGTTCCTTGGCTTCACAAGTATCAGGCGCAAGGATCACACGCACACACACGATGCGCGCACACACATACACGCACACACACACGCACACAACTACAAAATATGAGTTACAGGCATTAACTCACAAATTACATACATTTGAAAACTAACGCACGCGCGAAAACACAAAAAGCTTTGTCACGGCTCGAAGAGTCAACGAAAATTTCAGCCGACTCACTTAAAAAAAAAACTATATGCACAGTTATCGGTGCTCTCTGTATTGAACTGAACGAAGAGTCCGGCTATGGGCGAAGAGCATTAAAATCGCCATGCAACTTAATCCACAAATATGAGGAAAGCTGCAACATTCACCTCGCAAAGAACGGCGTGCTTAGAAGGGGCGAAATCCCTTCTCCCGATGTTATGGAGCCACTGCTTCCGACGCACGACATTCCGTTCACTTCGGGGGATATAAAATAAGGCTTGCCCTTTCTCTGGCCTGCTGCTGCATTGAAACGCGCAGCAGCAAGGCAGTTTCACGGAGAACGAATCTCAGATTCCTACGAAAGGATGGAAAAACTTGGGAAACACGTTCGGAGCGGCAGGGCGACCACCACTTGGACTGCTCATGGCGAGCGGGAGAAACTAAAGGCGCGCGAAAGCAAGTTTCGCGCCGTTTTCGTGACGTCAGGGTCACCTGACGGGGTAGTCTCGCGCGCCGCAGCCATTCAGCGTGGCGGATCCGCTGCCTCCGCGAAAGAGGTGGAGAAAAAGAGGAGGTTGACCGCGTCGGCGAGGGTGTTGCGGCGTAGATCAAAGCGTGTCGCTACTTTCTAACATCAAGGGGCTTTAGACTGAACTGCATGGCTGCGCCTTCTGACGGCTGCGCGCCGAAGTTCGAGAGCACGTACTGCGCACGCGCGTCCTTTCTTACCTGCCAGCCTGCTCGTTCGCTCGCTTCAACCGCGCGCGCTCCGGAACGCGTGAGAGAGCGCAAGGTGTCACTTCTGCAGTCGCCGTCGAATCGCCCGAATGATGATGTCATCATATCGTGACGAAAACACTTCATTTGCACTGGCAGCACTCGGAGCGCGCCACTCTCTGCACCTTGCTTCTTGACGTTCCGCGGCGCGAAAAACATCCTTCGCGTCACTTTTTTTCTGAAATCGAGTTTTGTGGTAAGGTCAGAAAGCAGCGATGTCTTTTGCGCTCCACTTCCGGAAATTCAAGCATGATGCATGATGCATGACTCGAGAATAATTTATGTTGTTGACACCCCCAGAAATAAGCCGAAGAACGCAGCCGCCTGCTTTTTTATTTTTTTAATATAAGCAAATTCTTCGGTTTTACGTGGCAAAACCACGATATGATTAAGGCACCCGGTTTATATAGTTTTTGCCGCCTGGGGTTCTTTAACGTGCACCTAAATAGAAGTACACGAGTCTTTTTCCATTTCGTTCCCATCGAATTCCGCGACCTGGATTGAACCCGCGAGCTCAAGACCGTATCCACTATACTATATAGCTACTAATTAGGCTACCGCGCAGGCTTTCTTTTCTCTCTCTTTTTTTTTGAAGTATCGACTGGAAAAAAAAATTCACGTACGGCTTACGGCCAAAGATTAGCATATAGAATGGCCGCTTTAGGCTATGGGACCAAATATCTTTGTACGCATTTTTATATTATTGTCTAATAAAATTGCCATTTGATTTAATTAACTAAAACCGTTTGCGGCGCTCGAGGTCCGACTGCAATAAATGACCCCTTACCGATTACCCGCATTCTGTTACGCGAGAAAGGCGAAAATTTGAATGAAATGTTGCGCTGCAGCTTTTTTGGATGGGGCAGCGATGTTTTATTTTACTATGTGCCGCCGGCACATAGTAACATAGCACATAGTAAATGTGCCGCCATCCGGCGGCACATTTTACTATGTGCTGCCGGATGGGGCAGCTATGTTTTATTTGCTTGAAGCGGCAAGCAGGAAGGTTGCATATGTTTCTCCTTCTGCGTTTCGCAGGACCTACTGATGAAAAACTTTATGCGCAACAATACACACGAGAGATACATGCTGCTTGAAGAACGAGAAAAATATTTTTTCTCCGAAGGGAACCGTGCAATAACATAGCAGAATTAAAGCCGACACTGCAGCCGCAATGCATGCGCAATGACAGAGCGGTATTAAAAAATAGTAAAAAATAAATAAAGAAGAGAAAGAAAGTAATTTATTCTTAAGGCATAAATACATGTCATATGCAATTATGAACCCCATTTGAGCGGTCTGAACGCAAATACCAGCGCGCGAAGTAGTACGAATGACGCTGCCGAGTAGTATCGCCAGCAGTTTCCAACGGCGCGACCTTGATGCGGCCCAATCCACTTCGACTGCAGCGCCGCCCCAGTATTTTTCCACGTCGGGCGCCTCACTGCAAAGTATGCGCCGCCCCAGCCGCTTGTCCCACTCGACCACATTCTAGTACACTCTAGTATTGGGTAGTAAGTACCTTGGGTAGTATTTAGCCCTGGCTGTGGCGAAGCACGTTTCTAGCCAGAGTTTTGTGGTGATTTTCACTTTTTTTCTGCCCTGTTGCGAGTGCGAAAAGGCTCGTCACTTCTCACAGACCACGTCGACCACGCTGCGAGCTGGCCGCAGCCTAGTTTTACGAAAACGGACTCTTCGTGCGCCGTTGGACGTAATGCTGAAAGCAGAAGGAATAGGCGACGCCGATCCGCAGAGACCTAGCTCAGCCTCGAAAAAGCATCACCGTCGTTACTGCTGCGTCATGGGCTGCCACGAGCAAGAAGGCCTGAATACCAACATCAGATTCTACCATTTTCCTTCAAGGCCTCACGCAGCGGAGCGTCGAGCGCGCTGGATAACTTCACTACCCCAGTATACGAGCAGCACAGGTTCGAGAGTTAAATGTGCTCATCCTTGACCTCAAGCCAAGACGTTAACGCAGCGCAGCAAGGCAGTATTGATTACAGCACATCGATGTTCGAGCGCTGTCATTAAGAGCTACATCAAGCCAGCAGCGCACGAGCTCGCGCTGCAGCGCGCAATTCGCACGTACGTTACTGCGAGCTCATGCATTGCATCAGTTATTAATCAGATGCTAAATGGACCGATGGTCGCTACTACAGCGCAGACATGACTACTTGTTTAGCGGCATGCAGTCAACAAAGATTGCAGGAGGCCCGCCGTTTCGCGGCATGCTGAAAGACCGCTGCCGTCGCGGCGCGTACCGTCGTGCGTTCGAGCAGTTCCGTACACATGTCTGCTGTCAATTCCTTTATAGCAAACATTTCCTCGCGTTTGTGCGTCTGAATCTAGCAGCGTGCAAACCTTAACTGAAGTTCAACTTCGTACGCGATTCGCTTCACTTGCTGCGATTGACACCGCGATAAAACTTCGCCGCTTATTTCTTGAACGGCGTACACGTATTCGGCGTGACACAATTTCTTGCCTTTACGCAGCGTGCCACCCCTGAAAAAATCTTCGGCGCCAGATATTCGCTGCAGGCCGTGCTACAACACAACCGAAAGTGACGGGTCCATATTGTAAACGTGCTTTCCAAAGCAGACGACCGAGCTTGGTACTACCCAGTTCAGGACAGAGGGCGCTCTTTAGCACCATTTTCACAGCGTCCCCTGGGCAAAGCAGGAGCTCCATCAGCTTCGTAGAGTGTATATGTTCAGAATATTTTGTTTCCAGTGAACGCACGGTAGCGAACTCGAGGGCGAAATGCAAAAACGCCCGTGTACCGTGCATTGGTTGCACGTTATAAAAAACCAGGTGGTCAAAATTTATCCCAAGTGTCCCACTACGGCGTGCTTTCATATTGTTACGTGTGAAAGGACACAGACGAAAGAGGCTATTTACAGGCTATTTACACAGAAGCCAGAGAGCCAGGCCCACAATCGCTCGCACCAAGAGCACAGACACACTTCGTCGTCTTTCGCGCGGCGGCTCGTCTCTTCAACATCTTTCGATGTTATCGTAATACTACCCCCCCGGCGGCAAAAGCGCCGTCACGGTGCTGTTAAATATCCAAGGTGCTTGGAGAGGTGTAGGGTTTGAGCCGGGCGACGTGGACAATATCACTGGTGGTCACAGCGGAGGACGTAGTGGGCGTGGCTAGAACGATTTCGTAGGTGACATCGGTCACTTGGCGGAGCACGCGATATGGGCCTGTGTAACAGGAGAGCAGTTTTTCACAAAGGCCAACTTTACGCGATGGTGACCAAAGCAACACGAGGGTGCCGGGCGCAAAATGCACATCACGGTGACGGAGGTCGTAGCGTTGTTTGTTTTTCTTGAGACACTTGCAGACGAGCACGCGCAAGTTGGCGAGCATGGTCAGCACGGGCGATTGCATCACAGGCATAATCGCTAGTTGAAGCTGTGGGGAACGGGAGCACAGTGTCTAGTGGTAGCGTCGGTTCTCGGCCATACAATAGGTAAAACGGGGAAAAGCCAGCAGTTTCGAGACGGGAAGAGTTGTATGCAAAGGTAATGTAAGGTAGAGCGAGGTCCCAGTCACGGTGGTCGGCGGAAACGTACTTCGATAGCATGTCTGTAAGCGTGCGGTTCAAACGCTCAGTGAGGCCGTTCGTTTGTGGGTGGTAGGAGGTGGTAATTTTGTGCTGTATTGAGCAGGCACGCATGATGTCGTCAATGACTTTGGACAAGAACGTACGGCCACGGTCGGTGAGCATTTGACGCGGAGCACCATGCATCAAAATGATATCGTAGAGGAGGAAGTCCGCGACGTCAGTAGCGCAACTGGTCGGAAGAGCGCGTGTTACGGCGTAGCGGGTCGCGTAGTCCGCAGCGACGGCTATCCACTTGTTTCCTGATGTAGATTCCGGAAAGGGGCCGAGAAGGTCTAAGCCAACACGATGAAAGGGCTCGGCAGGGATGTCGAGTGGCTGCAGGTAACCAGCGGGGAGCTGGGAAGGCTTCTTGCGTCGTTGGCAAAGTTCACAAGCAGCGACGTAACGCCGTACGGAACGGGCAAGGCCCGGCCAGAAAAAACGGCGACGTACTCGGTCATAGGTTCGAGAGACGCCGAGGTGTCCTGCCGTTGGGGCGTCGTGAAGCTCTTCTAGAACGGTTGAGCGGAGGTGTTTAGGGACTACAAGTAGAAACTCGGGGCCGTCCGAATGAAGGTTACGACGGTATAGAGTACCGTCGCGGAGTACGAAGAGGCATAGAGTAGTATCGGCCGGAGAGTGTTCCAAACGGTCGATGAGTGCTCTGGTGTAGGCATCACGACGTTGCTCGTCGGCGAAATGAAGGAGCTGGGATACTGAGAAAACGGAAGCAGCACTGTCAGTATTGGAGGAGTCAGAGTCGTCAACAGGGTAACGCGACAAGCTGTCAGCGTCTTGGTGCAGGCGGCCAGACTTGTACACCACGGAATATGAAAAATCTTGTAGCCTCAAAGCCCATCGACCAAGCCGGCCTGTAGGATCTTTGAGCGATGAGAGCCAGCAGAGAGCATGATGGTCAGTGACGACAGAGAAAGGGCGACCGTAAAGGTAAGGGCGGAACTTCGCAACTGCCCAGACAACAGCAAGGCATTCTCTTTCCGTAATGGAATAGTTGCGCTCCGATGGTGATAGGAGGCGGCTTGCGTAAGAAATAACGAGATCCTGGCCACGCTGACGCTGGGCTAAGACGGCACCTACACCATGACCGCTGGCATCTGTACGCAATTCTGTAGGGGCATCAGGGTCGAAGTGGGCGAGAATGGGCGGTGAGGTGAGAAGAGTGACGAGACGAGAGAAGGCGGTGGCTTCTGAAGTACCCCACGAAAATTGTACGCCTTTCTTCAAAAGATTAGTGAGGGGTCTAGCAATTGCCGCGAAATCCTGAACAAAACGACGAAAGTACGAGCATAGCCCAACAAAACTGCGAACGTCTGCGGCTGTCTTCGGAACCGGAAAGTCTCGGACGGCGCGAGTTTTGTCGGGATCAGGCTGCACTCCGGAAGCGTCGACGAGATGGCCCAGAACAGTAATTTGGCGGCGGCCAAAACGACATTTGGACGAGTTGAGTTGCAGCTTCGCCTTTCGAAATACATCAAGTATAGCTGTTAGACGCTCAAGGTGAGAGTCGAACGTTGGCGAGAAGACGATGATGTCGTCGAGGTAACAGAGACACGTGGACCATTTAAAACCTTGGAGCAAGGAGTCCATCATACGCTCAAAGGTGGCCGGGGCATTGCATAATCCAAACGGCATTACTTTAAATTGGTATAGGCCATCAGGTGTTACGAACGCGGTTTTTTCTCTGTCCATGTCGTCGACAGCAATCTGCCAGTATCCAGAGCGAAGATCAATAGAAGAGAAATAGCTGGAACCGTGAAGGCAGTCAAGGGCGTCGTCGATTCGTGGGAGCGGGTAGACGTCCTTCTTAGTAATTTTGTTCAAATGGCGGTAGTCTACACAGAAGCGCCACGTGCCGTCCTTCTTCTTAACCAACACCACAGGTGACGCCCAGGGACTCGAAGAAGGCTCAATGATGTCTTTATCTAGCATTTTGGTCACTTCATTTTGAATTACTCGGCGTTCCGACGCAGAAACGCGATATGGTCGTCGGTGAATAGGCGTAGCATCGCCAGTAGGAATCCGATGCTTGACCGCGAGCGTCTGGCCTAAAGGGCGATCGTCGAAGTCGAAAATATCTCTGTAGGCCGATAACACTTTGGAAAGGTCTTCAGCCTGAGTAGAGGACAGGTCCGCTGCAACCATTTTCTTTATGTTGGGATCGGTGCCCGAGGCTGGCGCGAGGGGCACGCCAAGCTCGGAAGAACCATCGGCTGATAAAGCTGCCACTTGATGGTCGCCGAGGCAGTCAACGTTGGCAAGGCAAACACCTTGCGGGAGAATTTGTTTTGCCAATCCAAAGTTGAAGATAGGCATGCGAGTGCAGTTATTAGTAATGGTAAGAATAGTGTGAGGCACGGTGACGTCATACTGTAGTGGAATGTCGGGCAGAGGAGTGACGAGGTACTCGCCATCAGGAACAGGTGGGGAAGACAACAGTTCAATATAGGCTATTGACTTTGGTGGTAGGCGAATAAAGCCTTTGGGGCGTAAGCGGCACTGGGGTTCATCAGGAGGTTCTGCGAGAATCTGCAACTCAAGGCGAAGGGTGCTGGCAGAGCAGTCAATAAGAGCAGAATGTGCAGAAAGAAAATCGAGTCCGAGAATTAGGTCGTGGGGGCAATGAGCAAGCACGGTGAAGAGGACAGGAGTGTGGCGGCCGGCGATGCTGACACGTGCCGTACACATGCCGACGATAGGGACAGTACCGCCATCCGCGACGCGGACGACGCGTGCCGACGCTGGGGTGAGGAGCTTTCTGAGTCGTCGTCGGAAGGCAGCATTCATAATGGAAATATGGGCCCCTGTATCGATCAGTGCAGTGACAGGATAGCCGTCGACGTCAACGTCAAGAAGGTTTTGGTTCGTAGGCAACGTGAGCAGAGGATTTGAGGGCAGGGTCGACAACGCAGCTTCACCTCCAGAAGCTGCAGTGTCTAGTTTTCCGGCGGCATCCGGGAGGTGATAGGCGGCGACGAAAATCGACGGGGTTGGGGCGAACGAGACTGGTGGCGTCGAGGTGAGGGCGAGCGGCTGTAGCGACGGTTCGGAGCAGGGGCATCAGCGACAGTGGGTTCATGGCGGGAGGCATAGGGAACAGAAGGTCCGAAGGTGCGGGGATAAGCGGTGGCGTATGTCCGAGGAGGAGGTGGCCATCGGTTGCGGCAGTGACGAGCGACGTGGCCGATGCGACAGCAGTGGAAGCAGATCGGCCTGTCATCAGGGGTACGCCATTCGGACGGGTTGCGGCGAGATGTGGCAGAAAGGGACTGCCGAGGGCGAGGAGGGCCACTAGAGAACTGGGGAACGCTAGGTTGAGACGTTGAACACACGGAGTTCAGACCCATGTTTTCAAATTCCTGTCTGACGACGGCCTGAATCATCGCAATCGTGGTAGCTGGCGGATCAGGAGGCGTCGTGGAGAAAGCTGAGGAACAGGCAGCCTCGAGCTCGCGACGAACAATTCGAGTTACGTCGTCACAGGTGGTGGCCTGACGCGGTCGACCCTCACATGTCGACGTAGCAGCAGTGTTGGGTAGCCGCGTGATGTGGGGTGTGATACGGCGGCTCTTAGCGTGTTCAAGGCGACGGCATTCTTTTATGATGGCGTCGACAGTCGAGACGTTGCCGAAAACAAGCAAATTGAAAGCGTCGTCGGCAATGCCTTTTAGCACATGGGCCACTTTATCTGCTTCGGACATATTATCGTCAGCTTTGCGGCATAGAGCCAAGACGTCGAGGATGTATGAAACATACGGCTCTGTAGAGGTCTGCACACGAGACGCAAGAGCCTTCCTCGCGGCAACCTTGCGCCCAAGAGGGTCGCCGAACAGTTCCCGAAGCTGTTCTTTGAAAGTGTCCCAACTGGTGAACTCGTCGTCATGCGTTTGGTGCCACACGCGTGGGGTGCCGCCGAGATAAAAGATGACATTGGCGAGCATAATGGTTGGGTCCCACCTGTTATTAGCACTGGCGTGTTCATAGAGCTTGATCCACTCGTCAACATCCTGTCCCTCCAGGCCAGAGAACACACCAGGGTCGCGATGTTGGGCAACCGTGACGATAGGCGTAGTCGGGCGAGCCGAAGCCGTTGCAGAGGCGGTCTCGTCACCGGGGGGCATGGTGACAAGCTCGATGTACCGACCACTTCGGAGTTCCGTGGTGAGGACGGGGATCGCTAACCTCCACCAGAATGTTACGTGTGAAAGGACACAGACGAAAGAGGCTATTTACAGGCTATTTACACAGAAGCCAGAGAGCCAGGCCCACAATCGCTCGCACCAAGAGCACAGACACACTTCGTCGTCTTTCGCGCGGCGGCTCGTCTCTTCAACATCTTTCGATGTTATCGTAATAATATCTTGGTTTTGGCACCTAAAACCCCAGAATTAAATTTTATTTATTTCTATCGCGGGCAGAGCTGTGGCAGCGCCTCTAGGCCCTTCGCCGTTCGATATTAGAGCTATAACGAACCTAAAAGCCTAGTAACGAAACGCTAAGAAGTTTCCCAATCCCAAAACCCTGTTGACACCTCCAAGGAAAAAGCGAAAACTTGCCACTCGTCGTCAACGGCACGTTCGCCATGCACCCTCCAGCGCGATCCCACATACCAGCATGGCGCCGGACGATAGACTGTGCTTTGCCGTCAAACCAAGAAGACCACCGCGTCCCCATTCATCTATCAAGGACCAACGCTGCGAGACAGCTTCGCATTTTAGCACGCACACTCTCGTTAGCTGAGTATAATACTACACATACAAGGCGCATCAAACTGCACAGACTAAACTCTTCGCTGCAACTCGGACCTCTGGCACCGACGCGAGGCGTCTCTTCTGTGTCAGTTGTGTTTGGGAGTTACCTTTACACCCGCCCTGGTGGCTCAGTGGCTAAGGCGTTGCGCTGCTGATCACGAGGTCGCGAGATCGAATCCCGGCTGCGACGGCCGCATTTTGATGGAGGCGAAATGCAAAAACGCCCGTGTGCTTGCATTGTAGTGTACGTTAAATAACCCGAGGAGGTCAAAATTAATCCGCAGCCCTCCACTACGGCGTGCCTCAAAATCAGAACTGGTTTTGGTACGTAAAGCAACAGAAAGAAGGAGTTGCCTTTACGAAAGCTTATTCAGCACTAACTGGAATGGCTGACAGTCCTGTATGTGATGTCTGCGGATGCGAGGAAAACATTGACCCCTTATTGTGCCGCTGTCCTCAATTTGAAGCAGAAAGACAATGTATGATCAACGCACCCAGGAAACTAGATGATCGTCCTCTGAGATAACAGACTATACTAGAACACCGTCCCCACCGATCATCGGCTCAGCAGGAAGTGAAGGCACTTTTGCGCTTTCTCAGAGCGTCTGGTATGTACGAGCGCCTTTGAGTCTATAGTACGGTCCGTGCACGTATCCATACCTCCCCACCCTCCCTCTCTTTCTCTCCCTTATTTCTCTTCCCCTTCTCCCTTCCCCGAGCGTAGGGTGGCCAACCGGACTCTTGACTGGTTAACATCCCTGCCTTCCTTATATCCGTCTCTCTCTCTCTGTGATCGCAAAATGGCGGCGTCCTCAATAAATAGCGAAGTGCTGGTGCGACCATGTGTCACAGACGAAGGTAAGCTAATCTCCCAAGAAGATAGAATTATCTCACTCACGGATCTTATTTACTCCGCGCTGTGTTATATGCATATAGCGAAGTTGTCTTCGTGCGCTGCGCATTCGTAATGCATTTAGCCGGAGTTTGTCTAGATTTTTTGCTGAAAGGAAACTAGTACATCGGCTTTTAGTGCTCTGGCAAGGACACATAGGCAGCTAGTGGGTGCGAAGTAAGGAGAAGTACAAAGTCAGTCGTTTTTCGTCTGCTAATGCAGAAGACGACGAGCAGTCTGCTCTGATTGACTACAATCAAGTCAGCCAAGTACAGCACAACACGTCATAGCCTCGGTCCTGCACTACAGTGGCGCACCGACGGGGGGGGGGGGGGGGGGGGATTCGGGGGTTGTAACCCCCCCCCCCCCTGAGGCCGACTTAACCCCCCGTTTTGTTTAACCCCTTTTCTTTCCTTACGCATTTTAGTACTGCAACTAAGATGTAAGATGCGCAATCGTCTGCACACTAGCAAAAAGCGCATTTTTTGACAATTTCCCGTGAAGAAATCGAAATTAGTGCTGTTTAGATGGTATTGGCAAACTGTCAACCCCCCCCCCCCCTAATTTATTTATCTTTGATGTATCAGTTGTCAGAGTGGCATACATCCGTGCAGAATTTTTTTGTTCTTTCTTTAGCGTCGTAGCGAAAAACTTCCTTAGATTTCGACATATTTCAAATTTCCCTAGGGTTGGCAGCACTGTGGCACTGCGCCAGCCTAACGTGTAGCAACTGCGTGGCACCCATGGACACCGGGTGTTATTCTGGACATTGTCGAATCCCGCCATGTCGAATTTGCAATCTGATCAGCTCTGACTGGCTTAAGTACGCTTGATTCTGGTTGCTCTCATCGATTCAGTTTACCTGGCAGTACGGCCTCTCTGATTGGCTCAAAGTGCCTCCATTACAAATTTGACAATATTGGGGAATTCGACATATACGGCCTGACTAGGAGGTGATGGACTGACATGGTCCCCCGAAAGGTTATGACTTCCGGTACCTACGCAAGCCATAGAACCCGGGATGAGTGCGCCTCCAGCCCTGAAGAGACATACGGAAACGACAGAAGCGGCCATGGCTGGAGAAAGCGTGGGGAAAGAAACTAAGGGGGGAACATGACGTCAGGCAGCTATAGCCTCGGCAAGGCCAACCTCCCCTGCTGTGCCTTCCGGTACCTACGTAAGCCATAGAACCCGGGATGCGCGCGCCTCCAGCCCTGAAGAGACATACGGAAACGACAGAAGCGGCCATGGCTGGAGAAAGCGTGGGGAAAGAAACTAAGGGGGGAACATGACGTCAGGCAGCTATAGCCTCGGCAAGGCCAACCTCCCCTGCCGTCGCCCCTCCCTCACTGGCGGATCCAGAGGCAACCAGGAGTGCACACTCACTTGATAAGGTTTTCCAAGGCCACTCTGCTGTTGGATAACACCTGCGCAAGAAAAAGAAAATAGGATAACCTTTAAGGGGCTTGTTTGTTCATGCAAAATTTTGGGTACGAACTGCGCGAAATTGCGTGTATTCGCGGACTTCTTTCATGCTCGGAAAAACACTTTTATGTAGCACGTATTGATGAACAGAAAGATGTATCGGAAGTTTTTCATGTTTCTCTACAATTTTCTCGTTGACACTTTTCATCGAATTATAATAATTGAGAAGTTGATTAATTAAAATAATTATGTAATTAGGTGGAATGCAAAAAATAATGTGAGTATCTCCAAGCGACACAGACAACATTACCTTGGTTTAAAAGTTTCGCTCAAGTTAACCGAAATACCCTGTTGAAAGTTAGCAATGATGCGTACAGAGTTGTACTGAAGTTCGCACAGGGCCTTTCAGCGGAAAGACTGGCGAGATGATGGGAAGGGGTCTGGGCGAAATTTATGACGTGCACACGCATTGCCTCAACAGCACCGAGCGTTGTGTAGTCTTGAGCGATGACAAGTTTCCGCCGTTGGCGTGCTCTACGGTAAGCCGGAGCATGTTCTGAGAGCTTATGCTTGGATGCCCTGAATTATGTGCATGTTAGTTCTGTAGGTACCAGGGAAGACGGATAGGCTGTTGTACAGCAGGAATCCGAAAATACCATCATGTACCACTGTATGCAGTATAGAGTGTATGCAGAAAAGATCTCGGGTGTGTCCAACATTTCATTAAAGTCTGGAACTTTACGCGCCAAAACTACTGCTCTAATTATGAGGCACGCCGTAGTGGGGTACTCGGGATTAATTTTGACCACCTGGGGATCTTTAACGTCTCCCCGATGGACGGGACATAGGCGTTTTTGCATTTCGCTCCCATCGAAATGCGGCCGCCGCGGCCGGGGTTCGATCCAGCGGCCTCGTACTTATAGCAGGGCAACATGCACCATTGCCGTTAAGCGACCACGGCGGGTGGGTGTGTCCAAAGAAACTCAAAGTGACAAATAGCTGTCAGATGCTTTTTCACGTAGTTCATATAAGTAGTCCAGGACAGGTGTCTGTCAATCATAGCCGTCAAGAATCTTACCTTTACTGTACGATATCGGCTTTCCGTTGTTATCACCACGTATGGAGACACTGGCGTTTGTGTAAATGTCACCATGCGCATTTTTCACGGGATACCTTCAGCCCTTTTCAGAGGGCTGAAGGTATCCCCCCCCCCCCCCGAAAAAAAAAAAAAAAAAAAAAAAGCCTTACGCGTTTTTGCGCGTATTTAAGTTTTCTAGCGCAAAGACGCAGCGAACAAGCTATTGCTAAGGGAGTATAGGTATAGCCTGGTCACACGTGCATTTTCACGCGTATAGCCGTCCTTGACTTGTGAAACTCACTTCGCCCCGACGAGGACGACGCCATCTACGCTTAACGGAGATTAACAACTAATGATGTCTTCGCCGATCGCGCGGGTCGTCTCAATGATGCGTTTTCGAAGACTGGTCCATTCAGCGGCGCGATGAGAGACCGTTGCTCCAAACGCTCACTGTACCTGTCGTACTTACTGTATTTTACTGAGCTTACTTTACTTTTTACGTAATTTCTTCACAAGCACACGCACACGCACACGCGAGGGAGGGGGGGTCCCATGTCTTTGATATACATGTATAGAGTCTGCTTAAGCTACCGATATTTATTATCGATCACGTCACGAAGAGGAAAGCAGACGCTAAGCAACCGTTAAAAATATGCAAATACCACGTAGCTGGACAGAACCTGTTAGGCCGCGCTTCTATCGAACATACAGAATGGCCGGTGTAGGGCTGCATGATTGTTTTGTATATATTGTCGCAGTGCCGCAACTTGCCCACGTGTTTTATGAATAGGGAGGCGGTCACTCCCCAGCGCGTCCGGGCAGCAACCGTTTCTGTTTTTGAGGGGTCGAACGGCCCGCGTGGTGTCGGGTGACGAGCCGCGGCGCGCGCCGGGGGGGGGGGCGGTGCGGATGCGGAGAACGGATTCGGTGAACGCTGTCTTGCACGCACTGGGTTGGTATTCCGCCGATGGTCATAATGGGTCAACGCGGACAAACCTCGAGTGGAACGGCTGTACGCGGTGTTGTGGCGCCGGCCTCCGAGTCCCCTGCGGGCTAGAGACGGCGCCGAGGTTTATGGCCTAGCATTGTTGACCATGTGTTGTGCCAACGCCTATTCTAGAGGAGGCGTTGGTTGTGCGTACGGAGCGGGGGTCCACTCCCCTACGCGTCCGGGCGGCAACCACGTGTATCTTGTTTTGAGCGCTGAGAAAAGCCCGCGTGGTGTCGAGTGTCAGCTTGCAGTGCGCGCCATAGAGGCGCAGTGCGCATGCGAGGATCGCGTTCGAAGAACGTCGTCTGGAAAACACCGGGTCCGAATGCCGCCAACGGTCATTATTTTTCCACGCGAAAAAATCTTGAGGGGGGGGGGGGGGGGACTGCGGTACACAGTGTTGTGACACCAGCCCCCGAGCCCCCTGCTGGCTAGAAACGCCACCGAGGCTTGAGATGGCCTAGCAATAAATCGTGCGTGCCTGGCGTGTTTGCTGAGGTCGTCACTGACCACGTGGAAATAGCCGAGGGAAACGGAGTTGGGGAAAGAAGGAAAACAGGGTTGTTTTCCAATACATTTACTTTTAATTGTAAGCCCACCCCTTTGGGTTGTGGCTTAACAAACTTTCAGCTCTCATTGGCAATTGCTTCCGTGGGATGGGCCAACGGTCCTACCGCCCTTTTTCTTTGTCTCTTTCACCTATAACAATCGAGACGAGGTGCTTGTTCCTCAGTCTAGGCTGTAATCACTAAACCTGATTGATCAGTAAGACTCCGTACGATGCAACGCTAGTCTGGGCGGTAACCACTTAGTGGTAGAACAGTGAGACTCGGTTGGTCGTATGTAGTAACAGATGTCCTAGGCTCTAACTTAAGACAAGTCGAAGAGTAAGGCGCTGTTTACTTGTGTGTTTTGCATCAGTGTTGTTTTGCTAACTCTGCATTTGACTGTGTAAATATATTCGTTGCAATATATCTTCAAGTTTTGTTACCTCCAACCTGCCTTCTGCTTCATCAACGCCGATAATCACCTTGAAGAGACTTTCATCGACTTCAAGGACAAAGAACAAACGTAACTGAACCAATGTAATGTTTGCCGTCGCTTAGAGATACTCAGATTCTTCTTCTTGCATTCCGCCCAATTAGATCATTAGTGTTAATCAACTTCTCAATTATTATAATTAGATGAAAAGTGTCAATGAGAAAATTGTAGAGCAACATGAGAAACGCCTGATACAGCTTTCTGTTGCTTGATACGTGCTACATAAAAGTGTTTTTCCGAGAGTGAAAGAAGCCCGGGAATACACGCAAAATTTCCACGCGACTGGCCGCTCGAGGCAATTGAAGGCCGCTCAAATTAAAGTGCATTTGATGCATTTGATGCATTTGAAGGGCGGCAAGCTTCACAGTGTAAATCATGCAAATGCTTTCCTGTGTTTAACAAGTGCACTATCTTGAACAAGCACACGAATCACCCGACATGTGAAATCCTTGAAGCTGAAAATATTTTGTCTTCTTTATAGACATCGGTAAAAATGACATGCCAAGGTGGGGCTTCCAGATGGTTTATCGGCACGCGTGGGTCGACGCATGCTGCAGGGGTCGACGCCCTGCATGGCGTAGCGCCACGATTGTGACAGACTGGTACGATTTATGAGTGCCTAATGTTATTATGAGTACATAATACTATTATGAGTGCATAATTCAGCGCTGTGTGCGTCTACGTCTGCCCGTGTCCTTCGCGTTGTACCTATGGTCATGGAGGCCTCGCTTGAGATACTAATTCTATGCTTCCATGACATGATACACGCCAGGAAGGTTCTTGAAGGTCTCCTCATCCATTGCCGTAATAAAGGCGCGGACGGAGTACGCAGTGAAACAAGTTTCAAGAAGCAAGGCTGGCTGTTCCTTAGTGTAATTGAGCAACCCGCTTTGGGAGATGGGTTAAGAAAGGTTAAAAGCGGACTACTTAAGAATCGTATCCCCTCCCCACTTTTTTAAAGAACATGCGTATAAGATTCACAACACCCTCTCCTGGCTGTGTATTCCATGATACTAAAGTGTATACCACCTTCAGCGTCACTGCATGCACCTGTCACGGTCGCATCTGCAAATGGCAGAAACATTCTGGTACAGCAGACAAGCTCTTTGCGAATGTTTTTCAATTTTCAAACGGCCTTAACTTTCAATCGCGCCATCCACACGGCTGTTTCCGAGAAATCCAGAAACGCTTTGCTATAGAACTTGCCATCTCTATAAAAAGAGAAAGCCCCCGCTTAAACGGAGAATGATAGCGCTATCGCGCGCTCGGTCTAGCTACTTTTTTTTTTTTTTTATCGACCTTGACCTAGAATCTCCGCGACCGTCTGTGAATAGGGGGGTGGGGGGAGAAAAGCTGGACTTACAAGGATTCGACGGCCCCGTTTCGCTTCAATCAACAGCATTAGCATGTTGTCAAACATTAAACGTAGAAACAAAAAAAGTGCTGGAAGAAGAAACTTGCGCGCAACAACACAGCCGTCCTCCAAACTGCGCCTCCATCATACAGGCGAGAATGGTTCTGGTACAGTCTTCCATACTTCTGCCTAAATCGCTCAAGTGGTGTGCTGCGACGCAAAGATATCAATATTTATGTACTATCGACCAAAAAAAAGTTTACGGACCAAGGGATCTGACAAAAAGCTCAATATCTCCGCAGCCTCAAAACGCAGCCTGGGATTCCCATTTCCAACCTCTACTGGTATATGCGAACAACATTAGGTGTATACGGTTTTACCGGCCACTTTTAAAGGCTGCTCGGATATTTAGCGTTTTCTGAGATACCGTGGTCCGTAAACTTTTTTGGTCGATAGTACGTTGCTGGCCGGTTCGAGAGGCAATAAATACACGATGGTTCTCAGCTGAGCTAGTTGAGATTGTTTCTCGAAAACTTGAGAGACAATGCTTGGGACCAGCGGAAGCCACAGGGTCGCCAAGGCAACTCAGTACTCGGTCAGATATACTGTAACAAAGCAGCTGCTGTGCTATTACCAAAAAATATAACCTCATTGCTTACTATTCTTTCTTTACCGATGTAGCCCAGCGCTCCAGTGTGGACCGCCGTACGTGAAACACGGCCACGGGTCGCCTTCGAGACCGCGTGGCAATGGCAATTTGGCCTGAACTTGGGTAACAGAGCGAGCAATTAATTCCGGCGAAAAATTGCACCGTGGCTTTGTTTTCATTAAGAAAAAAAAAGAAGGGGGCACAAAGCGAACAAAAGTGATTAAAAATTCGCCACAACTCATATGCCGCAACTCGTATGCCGGCAACTGTCTGCCGCAGCAGGTGTGAAACCACATGCACTGAGCATGCAAAAGCCTCAGGCAACCTATACAGATAGTTCTTCGCCGCTTCAAATTGACGCTACATAGAAACAGCGCTTGTGCGAAGCAGGGCGGTGCATACGCGTAGTACCTGTACACGGCTTCTGAGGGCATCCGGCAGTGATTAGAGACCGTTGACTGCGGAAAATGAACTGTTGAATATTACGGGGAATAAAAAAAAAAATAAGACGTGTTGCACGACACAGGCTTAGGAGTGCAATGGCATGCCAATGGAAGGCGAACACTCCGCTTGCATGCTTATCTGCTTTCATACCTTGAATATTTGCGAAATGAACAGGAAAAAAAAAAGAAAGAAAGAAAGCAAGCACAGAAAAGGGTCAAATATAAGAAACACGACTTTGTTCTTTATTTTGTGCCCATTTCTTCCTATTTATGAACACGCACCAAGTGGCCCAAAACTTGTATTTATTATTATAGGCACATTTCACCCACTTTGAAGGTATATAACAGAAAATATGGGCCGATCTAGAAGGAAGTGCGGTCTAACACAGCAAAATTTGCGAAATGACCAGGCATGGTTATACGTACCTCCTATTCAAACTGTTTTTTTGCGAAACGCTTCTACTGCCCATTTCGTGATAAACTAGGATTCAGAATCAACAAATCAGGAGTACTGTGTAGGAATACTTCCACTTGAATGCGAAAAGGCCTGATAATGACAGCATGAAATCACGCAAAAGTGTGTCAGTCGTGTCAGGATGTAACACTTATTTTTCGTGGACCAGACAGAGGTATATCAATCGGCGGGTATAAGCATGAATTAAAAAAAAAATATGGCTGCGGCTTAGCTCAGCTAACCCTGGATATATGTGCAAAGCAAAAGCTTGGTTCAGCCTGGTTAAGTCTTGGTTTCACTTGATTAACCTTTGATTTAGCTGTAATTATTATACTTAGGTTATACACTCATCGTTAAGCCAGGTATAAATTATAAGCTGACAAGTCCAAGCGTTTTGCGAGCCGAACGGCTCGCTCTTCCTCAGTCTCCGACGCTAGCTTCGCGCGCTTGGTATTCCGGACCCTCTCCAGTGAAGCAGTTCGCCGGGCAATATCCGCGGGATGGTCAGGCGCCGGCGGAGCTCGGCGCGGCGAGTCACGTGATGCGTTGCCAAGGCTACAGCGCAGCTGCGGTCAAATGAAGGTCAAATTTCTGGCGACGGCGAAACTCGGCTCGACTAGGTTAGTAACGCTTTCGCTTTAAAAATTAATGCCCAGCCAGGTAGGCGGATGTCCCGAACGCATTTCTTCCACTCCATCCTAAGCACAAAGCATTTGCGCGAATGTTCGCACATTACGTTGCCTACGCTGATACTCCGCACAGCGAAATTAAATAGACTGCAAGGAGTTACAGACAGTACAGCCTCGACCCCTAAGAACGTTTGAGCAATCGCCAAGCAGTCCGAAAGGGCTTGCAGTAAACGAGTTGTTTCAATGCAGCTGTTGCACGACTCAGTGCGCCTACTGCTGAACAAGTGCCAACAAGAAGTTTATAAACCCTATTTTTATATAACTGGGCCTGACCGCCGTTGTTTGCTTTCTTTTTCTATTCTTAAAGGGGCCCTGAACCACTTTTCAACGAAGTGGAGAAAGGCATTTGAGATTTTTTTTTTATTTCAGAAATAATTTGACGCAAAAAGTACTTCAATGCGTCAAGCAGAAGCGGAGTTATTGGCAATCAAACACGGCCTCCCCTATGCTCCCGTTCCTTCTACAATACTTTGCACTGCGAAGGCTACGGCGGAATGGGGCGGGGCCACAACGCTCCGCCTTCGAAATGTCACCGTGGCGCGCAGTTCAAATGTCATTTTGGACGTTAACGCAGGCGCCACGACTTCCGATGTTGATGCCTATACAAACGCAAGCCAAACGCGGTTGTCCTCAGCGGGCCGCAGTGCGCGTAGCCAGTGGACTCGTGGCGGCACCCTGCTGCGGCCGCGGTGTAGCCGACCGCAGCGACCAATAGCAGCCGCGTATGGGAATGTGCTTTACTACGAAATAAATCACCCAGAAAATAGTGAGGATCATGGCTTTTGTTGAAACGAGAGCATTGGAGAGAAAGGTGACTTCGTGCTCGACTTGCGAACTCCCTGCACCGCATACGACAGCAAAACCCGGCTGAGATGTTCACAGCAGCGTATGCTACCCGCGGACAATGTTATTTAAGCAAGCCCGAGGGGTGGTTCAGGGCCACTTCAATGGTTTTCATAAAGGTGCCGCGTAGCACGAGAATACAGAAGCATATAAGAAGGCCGCGGGGTGTGGGGCTGGAGGGGGGCGCAGTGTTCGAGGTCGACCGCCTTTAGAAGACTCATGTATCGAATTCCGGTGGAGTTCTGCTACGCTAGTTCAGGATGTTTCAGCAACGAATATACTGCGAGATATATTGTCAGCTCAGAACCGGCTGATGCAACCGTCGCTCCTGATAGCATATGCATTCGCACCCGTTCATGACTGCGCGCCACGTGACTCTTCTAAGCTTCCTCTTATATACCCTTCCCACAGCAGAGCGGTTGAGGTTATCCACCAGTGAGACAGTTACCGCGGTTTTCCTATTTTTATAACCACTTCCTTCTCATAATATTCGACGCTTCCAACAAAGAATGCGAGATTACCCTAGCTACCCACTACTGTTCGCTCTTATCTCGAACAGACCTCGCCTCCGCCTGCTCCTTGCTGGCGGCCTCAGCTGCCTCTAATGCTGTAAGGCAACTTGAGCCTTAAAAAAAAAATATTGCGACAGCATTATAGGAGGACTTGACAAATTTTGGAGGTATGTAACACAAAATATGGGCCGATCCTGAAGGTAGTGTATACTCTAAGGCAGCGTCTCAAAGCACTAGCGGTCACGAGGGACGAATGCGCGAAACTGGCACGTGACGCATGCGCCAGGCGTTTCAAAAGAGTGACGAGAGAAGCGCGCGTGCGATCGTGGCCTAATGATCAGAGAATTGGGCTGCTGTAACAACAGTTCGGTCCCAACATCGGTCACGCATTTATAGGCGGACTTGATTCATTTTGGAGGTACCTAGCAGAAAACTCGAGGTGTGCGGAGCGAACGTGAGCGCGCCACAGTGTGCACGAAATCGCAAGTTTGTAAGACAAACGAGGTATAGAAAAGTCGCAGTGATATATGAACGCACGCGTGCGCAGATGTCGAGACGGCACAATCACCACATTCTAAGTACGCTATCGTACATTTAGAGAGTTAACGGTGCAAATTTCTATTATTTTTTTTAAATAAAGATGTTACGGATTACATGTCGGTACAATGCAACGAAGCGCCCAAAATAGCAACCCAGTGAAGCTCGCTATAGGCCTGAATTGCCATAATCTGACTTATCTGACTATGCTGCTGTCAAGGCGTAGAAGCTAAGAACATCTATACGCAGACACAGGCATTCTCCCTAAAGTCGGTCTTTGATATCCCCATGAAAATTTCTGCGTATCTGTCCACTGTATTCGTAAACTAAGGTGAACCGGCATGAAATTAAGGTGAACCGGCATGCTCTCCAGTAACTCATCTTCGAAAAAGACTGCTAAAATCGCGGCGATGGCGGCAACGCGAACCGTTATAAATTTTTATTTCTCCTAACCGAAACTGAACTGGAACGAAACACGAGCGCACTGAACCCGAACCGAAAGGGTATTTTTTTTAAATTTTTTTTTCGGTTCGACACACTCGTTCCAACTGCGCTACACGACGATATACATGAGGGCAACTTCGCGTACTTGTACGCTCACTTGACGTTTTTAGCCCACACACACACACACACACACACACACACACACACACACACACACACACACACACACACACACACACACACACGCACACACACACACACACACACAGCACACAGCGCACGCAGCACACACACACACACACACACACACACACACACACACACACACACACACACACACACACGAAAAAATCACACAGAACGAACGCTGAACTCCAACTATACATTTATTCGTTGAAAACACTTGTTTGAAGTACGAACGGAAAATACGTTAGCCCGGATTGTGCCACACGCTAAGGAGACAACAGAAATGAAAAACAAACGACGAGGGTAACACACGCGTAAGGAATATATGAAAAAGTAGATGCGCACAACATGTACATCATGCAGACCGTGACACATATGCCTAGCCCTCCTGTAATAAAGTTACTTCGCTTTCTAAAAGTGATACTGATGACTAGCTGACGCACTTCATCCCTCTTTTCTATAGGTATGTGGTATGCCTCAATCAGCTCGCGCGTCCTCTGGTTTTCGCGCTGTAAAAGCACAACAGCACAAACCCGAACTTTTGCAGTGCAAGGCCCAGCGAGAAGGCCAAGTGAGGCATGCGCAAGGGTTATATGTCGCGATTCTGAAGAAGTGTGTCACGTGTGCCAGTAGTGACCCTGCTGTCCGCATCTAAGTTTGTTTTTCTTCTTTCCTTTTCTGTTGTCTTGGCGTGTGATAGCCTTGCTTAAGTATTTTTTGCTCGTATTTAAACAAGCGTTTTTCGTGAATAAATGCAGTCAAAGTTCAGCGTTCGTGTTTTTTTTTTTCTGTCATCGTCAGTCGCGCTGCTCTTAACCATGTATACGGTGTCACGCATTTTCCCACGTTCGCCACCGATAGTACATTTCGACCAATAATATAGTGTTATTTTCTTTAGACTAACCTGTTTTTAGGAATGCCTCTTATATCTGCGATAGTTAAAGTGCCGCGTCGACGTCTGGTGCAAAGTTTCAAACCGGGAACCAACTCGTACGTGCACTTCAAATGACACCCCCTGGTTCCTCAAGGCCCCGACCTACCAGTTCCCACACAAGCAGCGCAGTAAACAGAACCATGAACCAGGATATAAGACGCATTGTGTGTACGCAAACATGCTTATCTATACACCGACATGCGGAACCTGGATAACAAGCAACATACAACTGAATATCAGCGTTGATATCGCTTGTCCGCCATCAAATAGCGCAACGCCTTGGTTCGAGTGTCGCACGTGCATAACGAGACAATGATCCGCGTGCATCAGAGATAAAGGAGCATGCGGATATGCGAACGCTGCAATTCGGCCATCCTCCTATACGCGGAGTGCACGCTGGCAGATACTTACCCGACCTAGAAATGTTGGCAGATACCCGACGCCATCTTCCACTAGAAATGTTTGGCCAGCGACAATTACCGTTTGGTTTCGAATAATTTGCATTTACCAACTTGTCACTGTTCATGAATCCGCCGTGGTGGCTTAGTGGCTGTGGTGTTGCGCATGCTAAGCACGAGGTCACGGGATCAAATCCCGGCCGTGGTGGCCGCATTTCGATGGGAGTGAAATGCAGAAACGCCAGAGTGCCGTGCATCGGGGGAACTTTTAAAGAACCCCAAGTGGTTAAAACTAATCCGGAGTCCCCCACTACGACTTGCCTCATAATCAGCGTTTTGGCACGTCAGACCCCCGGAATCGTTTTGTTTTTACATTGCACATTGAAACGCCAAGCATACACGTATGCCTATAGATACGGACGAGATCATGCGTGGTCTACGTTTACACGCGGGCACTGTCCTTCGACGATGCACCGGCTGCGCTTTAGTCGCATAGCGAAAGCGTGCTGACACTGAATACGCAGAGTATCACTACATGCCTAAATTGGAGGCCAACGCACGGCTTGAGCGGAGTCACACGGTCAATTATAAATGGTGATCAGTTAGTGTACGCCCTTGTCAACGCTTGCAAATCGGCCCAAGGATATACGCATACAAACACGTCTCCTCCTAGCACGTGCTCACAGATAAACGATCGTGACGATATATCTGGAACACCAGAACGGTGCGCGTTAGCGTATTAAATTGTGTTTTACGTGCAAAAACGACAATATGATTATGAGACACGCTGTAGTGGGTTTTGACCACTTATAGGGTTCTTTAACGTGCCCGCAATGCACATTACACGGGTGTTTTTGCAATTCGCCCCCAGAAGAATGCGAAACCGAACCCGCGATTTTTTTTTGTTCGATGAACGAGTAATCATTCATCATTTTAGCCTTTAATCGATGAATCGCTTTCGATGCAGGGTTTTTCACGAATTAATCGATTAATCGAAGTTGTTGCCGGGCACCTTTGAAAAGTAACACAGTTACTTACTTTTGTAGACCTTATTTTAATGTTTGAGAGGGGGAACCAAGTTCGAAACACAAGTGTACAAACGTTTAATAAAGTATGATCTTTAACTCGTTAAAGACTAAATATTGTTAGCACTAGTGGCCTTTGAAACTATTATCAATATATGTTATTAATCGATTAATCATTTATCGATATTACCAACCGTTCTCTGATCGTCCACTGAATGGTGGCTTGTCGGAAAGATTAGCAGCGCACAATGTGCGAGGGCACTTCAAGCAACGTCGGCTCGCACTTTACTGAGCGGGCTTCGCCGCGCCGCACGGAATTGGCGAGATGTATAGCAACGTTTTATCGCTGCTTTTTAATGCGATTAGGATTGGTGGGATACTTCGCCCACTTCTCGATCGGCGTGTCCGTGTTTATCAAGCCGTTCTCCCAGGCCTTCACTAAAAGAAAAAAAAGTCGCAGTTTCGCCCGAAAGGCGAAGCATCAATTGCGATAGTAAATTAGTACAGAGCTATACGGAGCAAGGATAGTAGTTTTATCGGCTGCTTAAACTTGGACACATTCTCTTACTAACTGAATTAAGAAGCCTGATGTCAGCGCGCACAAGCAAACATGAATAGATCACACTCGATGGCCGCAGACAACCGCTGTCAAAACGCTGGCGTGAGCAAGCGCAGAAGCAGCGGCGTGCGAAGGTTCGTGCGGTCTATCGCTTCAACGGAAACTGAGCGGCGAAAGCACAGCGCATACAACGTTAAGAGCCGTGTGGAGATCGCTTTCAAGATACGGTGCGCGCGACAGCCCGCAGCGGCGCAAAGTACAAGTACGCAGTTGCTGAAACAGTAGACGCCGCACCCCCTCCCTTCCTCGCTACCTTTCCGCTTTCCTCCTTTCGCGTGGGAGATTGAGTCGCCAGTTCCCCTTGCGCCCGGTCGCAAGATACGCATTCGGTGCCGAAGCTAAACGTCGCCTCCCCTCCCATCCCCCCACGGCCTTTCGCACGACGGAAGACGTAGCGGCGTTTGCTCCCTCGCGCGCTTTCACTAGCACATACAGCATAGGGCGCGCGGCGATGATTTTATCGCCCTTTGACTTTATACGAAACATCACGGCGACGATGATGCCGACGGCAGGAATCCGCTTGGAGTGTCCATATAATTGCTATCGCAATAAAAAAGTAATGGGTGGAATCAAACCGTGTCACGCGGGTTACTCACGCCCAGCAACCTAACGCTCCAGCGCGATATGCGACGAATGCCCGCGAGGATGGAGGGATTAATGGAACCTTTCTATAACCTTCCACGATCGGCGGCATCACCAACTCCAACGAATTGGCCCACGCCCGGGCGCGAGGACTTG